>NW_025789510.1:0-8268 GCF_021130785.1 Homalodisca vitripennis
TTTCGTTGCAGCACCCCTTCGTTGCTGGTGACGACGACGGACCGCGCACTCCCGCGGAAAAGCCCTCGATTGGTGGTATTGTTATTATTACTAGTATAGAATTAATAATTAGATTCCGTTTTTCCGATTTGGGTACAATTTGTTTTTGTTTTTGAAAGGGCCAACGACCGATTGACCCCGGCCCGATCCCTCACCCCGAGGTCCAGGACTCTCCCCATTGTCGCCCTGACCCTGATGACCAGTTGTGGAGGTACGTGTGCGCTTGTGGTTGGTTTTGTGTTTTGTATGCGTGTTGTGTATTTGCGTTACGGGGCTGAATTTGTTTTTTCTTTCCAGGAGTATGACTCGGATGCCCACCGGTGGAGAACCTGATTACCGGTTGTAAAAGTACAATTGGCTTCCTTGTTTTGTCCGTCTCGTGTTTTTTGCTATTTTCCTACGGTTTTGTTTTTTCTTTTGGCAGTCTCAAGGTGACCCGTGGTGCTTTTGGGACCGAGGGCCGAGGGCCAAGAGGCTTCTCTCAATGACACAGCGGTCTGAGGACCTTCTGCTGGGACCCTAGGGAAGTGTTGGAGGCTGCCATCACGGGTATGCCTTCTACCACCGCGTCTCCATCACCGCCCCGGGCCGCAGCCCCGCAGGCTCCCTCTCCAGACGATGCCGCTTTCCTTCGGCCGCTGGCGAACATTCCGAGGATAAGTATCGACCCGGACCAGGCCCCCTCGACCGTCCCGGTCCTCTGGGTGGGTCTCTATACGTAGCGAACCGTCCGCCCCGGTTCCCCGTTCGGCCCGTCCCGGTCCTTCTGGTGGGTCCAAACGTAGCGACTCGTCGCCCGGTCCCTCGACGTCCCGGTCCCTCTGCTGGGGCCACGGAACCCCAACCCCTCATTACCTCTCAACGGGTCGAACCGGCGCTTGTAGACAGGGTAAGTGTCCACCGCGTATTATGGAGTGGTTAGCTAGTAGTAGTAGTAAGATAGTTATTAGTGGTAGTGGTGATAGCCTTACTTGCTTTTTCAGCCTCCCTACAGCTGAATCAGGAAGTAGACTGTGGCACCGGCAGAGGTTACTGGGAAACTGTGTGCTGGGACCATTTTCCTTCAAGTATTTGTTTCGGCCGGCGACACGCTCGCTCCTCGTGGCGTAGCAACGTATGTGGGGGGTCGTTGGTTTGCGATGGTCCCACCCTGAGGGCCGAGCTCAGGGATATGCTCTGGCTCGTCGACCATCTTCTCGACGAGGACGCCCCGTGACCAGAGCCTCGTGCATAGCGTACGCGCTTTGGAGGGAAGTGCGCTCGTCGTTGGAGGGTTACTGGCTCATCGGCATCCGGCGAGGAGCATGGGATGTCAGCCGGCCTCGAGGGATCCCTACGACATCGACCCTGTGAGGAAATCCGGAACGCGGTTCGCCACCCGGCTAGGCACGTTCGCTTGCTGCCTGTCCCTGTTTCAGATATGGTACAGATTGCCGACGGTTAGGGTTGAGGCCTTGTTGGACACACTCTGGTGCCTCCACTCAATGGTGCCCTTAGGCTCTTTACCGTTGTCCAATCTGTCGGGGTGATCCATCCACGGAGGATGCCATTTGTTTATTTTTCTTAAAATTTTTAAAATAAACAAGTTTTTTTTTTGCTTTTTAAAATAATTTTTAAGTAATTTGATTTTCCCGCCAATTTTTTTTTGGTTCCCGCAATTTGAGGGATTTGTTTCCACGCGCGTGATGGGATTTTTTTGTTTTTTTTTTTTTTTTTTTTTTGTTTTTTTTTTTTTTTTTTTTTTTTTCTTTTTTTTTTTTTTTTTTTTTTTTTTTTTTTTTTTTTTTTTTTTTTTTTTTTTTTTTTTTTTTTTTTTTTTCTTTGTTTTTTTTTTTTTTTTTTTTTTTTTTTTTTTTTTTTTTTTTTTTTTTTTTTATTTTTTTTTTTTTTTTTTTTTTTTTTTTTTTTTTTTTTTTTTTTTTTTTTTTTTTTTTTTTTTTTATTTTTTTTTTTTTTGTTTTTTTTTTTTTTTTTTTTGTTTTTTTTTTTTTTATTTTTTTTTTTTTTTTTTTTTTTTTTTTTTGTTTTTTTTTTTTTTTTTTTTTTTTTTTTTTTTTTTTTTTTTTTTTTTGTTTTTTTTTTTTTTTTTTTTTTTTTTTTTTTTTATTTTCTTTCTTTTTTTTTTTTTTTTTTTTTTTATTTTTTTTTTTTTTTTTTTTTTTCTTTTTTTTTTTTTTTTTTTTTTTTTTTACTTTTTTTTTTTTTTTTTTTTTTTTTTTTTTTTTTTTTTTTTTTCCATTTTTTTTTTTTTTCTGTTTTTTTCGATTTTTTTTTTTTTTTTTCTTTTTTTTTTTTTTTTTTTTTTTTTTTTTTTCTTTTTTTTTTTTTTTTTTTGTTCTTTTTTTTTTTTTTTTTTTTACTTTTTTTTTTTTTTCTTTTTTTTTTTTTTTTTTTTTTTTTTTTTTTTTTTTTTTTTTTTTTTTTTTTTTTTTTTTTTTTTTTTTTTTTTTTTTTTTTTTTTTTTTTTTTTTTTTTTTTTTTTTTACTTTTTTTTTTTTTTTTCCCGCAATTTGAGGGAATTTTTCCCGTGGGGGCGGGGCTTTAGGCCGCCATCTTGGATCACGTGACCTGTCTCTCGGAACCCAATCAAGAGCTGCGGGGGATATCCTCCGGGCTAAGTCTACTATTATCTTTTAACATTTTATCTTAAAACCACAATAAGAATTTTTAAAAACTTTACTATCGGTTCCATATTTTATTATTACGCAACTAACCTCGTGTCACGTAACAGGCTTCGCTAAGGTTTGCATGCAAATATTAAAAATGTACAATCTAATTTAAATCTTGAGCGTGAGATAATATGTTACTTAATATTAACATAAATAATAATATGGCATTTTAATTTTTGTAGAAAGTGGAGAGGTATAGAGCTGAGGTAATTAGGGTATTAAAACAAAATAGCAACTGTTGAAATAAAAAACTTTGCTAACTGAATTTTAATATACATTTTGACCCTGTTATTGTTAATTTTCCTCTGTATGAATAAGCTAGATGAATTAATATGTTGTACCTCATCAAAATCTTCTACCGAGTTTGCTTGTAACATGTTTTATTCTATTTTAGGCCATTTTCTAGTTGCCATCAGCGGTTACCCATGAGGATCAATGTAAAAAAAAAACAACTTTTTGCATACTAGCGTTACCCTAAATCTACTATATGCCTTGACTATGCACCATGATCAAAAACATATAAATAAATCATAAAAAACCATTGTGCACAGTTTAAAAGGTAAGTATAGTTTTAGTACGGCTTTGGAGAAATGGTTTTCGTCGAGATAAGAAACAAAATTACCACGCCCCGAGCAAAGATTCACTTGTGCTCTCAGTCAATGAATATATATTGGTGGGTTTTTTTAATTAAATTATCCCAACCTTTTCAGTAATGAAGTAGAGATTTTTCATTCTCCAAACAGAAATAGTAAACTGTATAATTTTATATTTCTTTCGCTCGATTATAGGAAAACTGAGTTGGTGTCAAAAACACTTGCAATACAAGTGCACAATATGGATTACATGGGCGCATTTATACTCCGTTTGAATTTCTCACTGTTTTTACCCTCCGTTTCTATGAAACACAAAGCTTCAAGCGTGAACTGAAGTCCTGTCATATTTAAAAGTAAGAAACAAGATCATAACTTTGGGTCAATATTCGCTAGGAGGCTGAATCCTCATATTTTAAAAAATGTAATATGATGATACCTAAGTGGGTTTTACAATAGTTTATATAGTCTTGATGGTGTTTTTCCTGTCCCATCATGTTTTACAAAATTAATTTACCAATGTTAGTGTTTACTAACGCCCAGCCAAATCCCAATGCCAGTGAAATCACACCCCTCTCACCAAACCTGGTTGCTCTCTCCTCACTTCTCTTCTCTCTCTTCTCTCTTCTCTCCTCTCTCTCTCTTCTCTACTCTCTCTCTCAAATACAGTGATAAACTAGTGGTATTTTCAAAATGTAAAGTTAACAGTAAAAAGTAGGATCTGTGGGTGGAGTAATATATGTGTGTGGGTGGTGTGGATGATAGTGGGTGATATCTATAGCTAGGTAGATATTCTATAGCTTTTATCGAGGCAATCGTCGTGCGTGACAGACTCGATAGACATACCAGAAATGAAAGTTGATATAGCCCCTAAAGTGAAAGCTCTTGCTGCCCATTAACCAATAAATTTCTAGTAATTGTCCCATCTACTTTTATTTTAGCTCGGTTTCAGGTTTGTTTTATGTAATAATGGAATGTGGCATTAACAAATTACAGTAATTTATTTTCAATCATCATTTAGAATTTCTAAATCACCATAATATAACTAGTACCATAATCATAAAAGTTATTATAGCTTTTCTTTATCATTAAATATAAGAAAATGTAAATTCAATATCAGTCAGATAATGAATATAAATCATAAATATTTCACAGTGCCACCTAAGTCAGCAGCCGAGTCGAGTAACGAGCTTCAGCTGCGGTGCTTTTATTATACTGAAAGGTCACACATCACGTGTGCATTTTTTTTTTTGGTTATATACTTATTAACGCTGTGCTTGCTTTAGTTTTGTATAAAAGTGATTTTTAAAGGTGTATTATGAGTAATGACACTCTGTGGCGTCTGGAAAACGAGTATAGTGACGCTAACAGAATTAGAGTGCCACTATATGTGAAAATTGTTATGTATCTGCTCAAGGGAATGTGGAGTTCAAAATGTGTGGACACCTGATGAAGTACTCTCTCTTATCAAGGTAGTTGAAGGTTTAAACAATTACGTGTTTAATGAAAATTTCCTCTATTTAAGGCTGAAATAGCCAAACTCTCAACGTCTGTGCTGGTATTTTCCCGGGCATTTTAGGACACCTCTAACTTATTGATAGAGGACATTGAAGAAAAAGCTTGCTGAAGGACAGAAATGAGAAATCAGGCGTTTTGAAGGCGACTAACCGGGCTTTAAGTAATGAAAGGTGAGGGGACTTAACGAGAGAGGGATACGGGAACCTGGAACAATATGCGAGCGGGTAGTAAACAACTTTGAGGTCAGCGGTGCTGTACCGCTAGTCGAGAGGGGAGAACATCCCACTGATGTGAGAGCAGCCCTTGGGTGGAGGTGAAGGAGACGGGCCATCGCTGCAGCATCAACGTTATTACCGTCATTACGAGAGTTGGTCTGTCATCGTCCAGCTTACGGCCTAGCAGGACCAAGGAGTGTTTCCTTACCTTCATTGTCCTATTACCAAAATTAAAAATAACATGCATATCTTACATAGTGAAAGGGAAATTTTTAATAAATCCTAATATTTAATTAAAAACTCCCTTCTTCTTTAGATTATAAAGTCTTGATCGACATTTACATTAATTCACATGGAAAATAAAGAATAATGATAATTAAGTATCTGGATCCACTACAATGCATAAAATACATTAACCAAGGAAGATCAATAAAAGGCACTCACGCAATATGGACGAAGGAAAACGTGGACGACAAAAAGACTGTTAGTACTCAAAATTTAAGACACTTTTGGTTTAAAGTTTATTTTTGTGTGTTTTAAAGGATAAAATAAATGCCAAACAAAACAAAAATAATACACTCCTGAGAGATTAAATCATTATATAAATCAAATTCCGTTGTTAATCTCTTACGTGTCTTGTTTTTTTGAGAAAACTAGGAGAGTAGGCATTTTCAAACGTACACCTCGCTTAGGCAAAAGCTTTAGTGAGAAAACAAAAACAAAAGGTGGGCACACATGAAGATCTGCATAGGCGAAATTAAATGACAATACGGTTAAAAAGTGCATAAAGAAAAGGATATAATATAAGATATGGCTTACACATTATAAGGAAAATGATCTAAGGAAACTTCAAATTATTGTTAGTTCGAAGATAATTGATTGGATCAATGAAATCGTCATGCATATAAATTTAATAGACCAGATTTTCAGTTTAGTATTGGTCGAAATTAGGCAAGCTTCGGATACAAATTCTTTAGTTCAGGTTCAATAAATTAGTGTTTTGTCTTATTAAGAACGTTACACTAAATATAATTTATTGTGTTTCCTAACCTAAAACGTCTTGCAAGCTCTAAATGAAGATTTGTTTATTTTTAGTGAATTTTGTACTTGTGTTAGGTTAAATAACTACCTGGATAACGAGGTCAGTTGCAGATCATAAACACATTGTATTAATATTATTTGTTTAACATACAACATTTTGGAAAATGCTCGGAAAACCTGATTACCTCAAGATCTTCATTAAGAGTAACTTATTTGGGTTTTTTTTCTGTATAATTATATTTATATTGGTTTAGTTGCGTTCAAACGGGAAGCATTTCTTAATCGTATTGAAAGACACTTGGAAGCTTCTAGATGCTAATTGAATTTCGGCCTTCTTTTCCGGTACACTGATTTGTGATATTGTAATTGTTCAGTTATATCAATGACAGTACGTGGTACAGATTAAAGTTTTGTGTTTAGTGCTTATCGTTTTTATTATTACTATGATGTATTAAACACTTATTGTATCAATTTTATCAAGTGTTTGTAGTATATATGAAAATCTTATCCAGGTATACAAGGTCTTTCCACCAATTTGCAAACTGAACTTTTATATTAAAAAAATTAAAATTATCTCAATCTTTTTTACATATCCAATACATCACCATTTCTAAAAACAATCTTTATTCTTGATTACATTCTGACTTGGCAACTAATGTAACAGTATATTAGCTGAATTCCTTTAAAATAAACATATGTTGGTCATTGATACAAAAACTGAGAACATTTCCCAATATAGTTGTTTCGAAAGGGTTTTATAAGAAATTAAAAATTTGAATTTCCTACATTTAATAGGTTTTTATAAACCAAAACAATATCACAGTTTACTTCAATTATTTAGTAATCATTAAGCTTCATATAAAATATCGTTAATTTTTATCTTCATAAAATTGGCCAGGTACACCGAAATATGATGTTTTTACAAAGTTAACTATATGAATCTACATGGAAAATGGGTCTTTATAATTAATTTAAACATATTATGATGTTCTTGTTGCTGTGTTAATACTTTGGTGCAATATTGTATATTCTCGGTATTGATGAATTGCTTGTTAAAACTACAAAAAACACGGATTTTTTTACTTTAAATACCCAAGCAGGTGATGAAATTTACTAAATAAAAATTATATCACTATAAATTAGCGCAAGTAAATAGTGGCCCAACGACTTGTTTCGGTTCAAACTTTTCCAACATACCTGGTGTATTTTATAATTAACGATCACCACATTACGTTATATGAGAGCAAAGATATTTACATATATTTTTTAGTGAGTTAAAATTTCAGCAAAGTATTTAAATATTGACAACATACAAAGCAAATCTTCACAAACTCTAGAGGTTTAATGTTTGCAGGGAACGTGCTCGGTAGGGAAGCAGTTCAAAGTTTAAGTACCACTTAATACCCTATATTTATACAAAGTGGATCATTTATTCCTGGCTTATGTATATAACAAGAAGCATGTTGTTGTAGTAGGACATACACTGTTACAATGTTTTGTTTCAGTTTTGTCATTAATGGGACGTGTCTCTTAACGACATATTTATATGTATTCACAATGTTTCTTAGTTATTTAATTGTTACTAATTATATATAAACCAAGATTTCTAACTTTATTTAACTTTACTATTAAAAATTGAAATTTTTTTTTGATACATTTTTGTGTACTTATACATATCGTAGTTTTATTGATAGTGCTCATTATAAGTACCGCAAGAAAATCATACAAAAGACAGTATCCTATCTAACGTTAAATAATTTAACGGGTGGAATGAATTGTATGAATTAATGCGATAGGTGATGAAGCATGAATTAGATTGCGGTTCGATGTTTCGTGCTGGTGGACTGCTTACATTTTAATAAGCCGAAGAATTACGAACCTTTGGTTTTCCTTTCATTTTATCAAAACGTTAAATTACAGTTTACTTACCTTAAAAAAGTTCGTATTAACATTTCACTTATAACAAGGTTTAAAAGTACGTCCCAACATAAGGTTCACTGACGATTGCTTTATTTGCTTTATATTGTTCATTTTAAACCAAAATTTTTATTCATTAAAATACAAAACTTACAACGAAAAAAATAATAATTATTTGTTAAGTTTAAAAAAAAAAACAATTATAAAAGAAGGTGATACATTAACCCTATTATTGATGAAACAATCGCAAAATTTTAAAATTTAATATTTTTGTTAAGA
>NW_025789511.1:0-6228 GCF_021130785.1 Homalodisca vitripennis
TGCGCACCAACCTTGGAATTGGGAAAAAAATTTCCTTTGGAAATGTTTAGTTTTTTTGAGAATTTTTTTTTAAAGAAGTTTAATTTTTTTTTTATTATTTTGAGAAGAACCCTTTTTATTTTTTTTTAACAAATTTTTAAGATTATTTTTTAAAATTTTTATTTTTTAACCCCGTATTTGGGGACATGAGTCCATGTTAAAATCAAATCCCTTTCCCCTAAGGAATTAATTTAAACTATTGTGAAAAAATTTCATTGGGGAATAAATTTTTAATAATTGAAATTTGAATTGTTTAAAAACCTAAAATTTTTAAAAAAAAAAGGGGGATTTTAAATTTCCACAGTATCTACTTAAAAAAAGAGTTCGAAAATTTTTTAAGGTCATAAAATAAAAAAAAAAAATTTTGATATTAACATTTGTTACTTGACGTTATCGTTAGTAACTGCTGGTTAGGGAAAACTATTTTACTTTTTTTTGATATTGTTGTGGTTTTTTATATGAAAGGTTCGAAATTTTATTTATACCTTCCCCTCGGGGCTACTTTTACGACAAGGGTCCATAATTAATAATTGTTTTTGGTTTAAACTCAATTTAAATTAAAATTAAAAAAAATATTTTCCCTTGTATCCAAAGTAAGGGCATGGCAGGCGGTGCTGGGAAGTGGCACTTTGATTAACACTAAGTGTATCTTCGCCCACAATTCTCCTTGCGGTTTTGTCACATTTGTCAATTTTATTCCCACAGATAGATTGGGGGTTTTTTTCCATCATTATAATATACTGTTTCAACTGGCTTGCAGATTTTTGTCATTCAATGGAAAACGTTTTCTCGTTTTTATTTCTTTCAAAACTACTTTTTGAAATATGCTTAAATCATTAATATGAAACGGAAAAAAAATTAATAAATTAAAATTTCAGTGATTACCTTTTTGTTTTCCATTAAAAAGTTCTTCCCAAAAATTCTGTTTCCATGGTGTTTTTTGAAAATTCAAATAAGACATTTAATCTAAAATGAAAAGCACGCCCTTATTACGAATATTCATGTTCTGTAACGGATCCTCACAAAAAATGAATAAATCTTGTTCAGTTTTGTGATTGCGAAGTACTAATATAATACTTTTAAACTAAAAAAATAAAAATTCTTTTTAAAAGTTTCAATTCATATTAAAAAATACTCAATTAAAAAGCCCTATGGTTTCGGGTTCCCTTATAAAATCAATGTTCTCCGTATATTGGTTTTTTTATTTGATATTTTATTCCCATACAAAAGACATACTGTTATTTTTAAAAAACTAAACACTTAAAAAACCATTAAAAGTTACAAATAATTTAATATTTTTTATTGCTATAATACATAAAAATCGGGTTTGAAATAAAATATAATTCATAACAAAATTTAAAAAGGTAATAATAATGGATTATAATATTTTAATTTTCCTTGTTTTGTTAATGGAGTTTTGTAATAATTTGGTGGAGCTTTTAAAAACAGTCGGAGCAATGAAATTTTAATAGCTTGTAGGCATATGTTTTTGTTTTAAAATTTTTTATAAATTTCCCTTTAAATTAGGGAAGGAAAAAGGATTTTTTTCGGACATTTTCTTTCGTTCAGTAAAATATTAAATTTAATCAGTAAAAATAGAATCAGTAACACTTTAAGTGATACTAAAATTTTTTTTTCACGGTCCCCTGGTAGGTTAATGTAGTAATCATTGAATTACATAGGCATGATTTTGGGGATGGGTGGAAAAACATAAATTTTTATGTCCAAGTTTTTGTATTTTAAAATCATAGGGGGAAATGCTTCAGGTGAGATTCATTATAACCAACGTCCCCAAACATCAGCAGAGATTTAAAAAATTTTTTATAAACCCTGATCGTATTAGGGGGCCACAGAAAATTCGCATGTTTAAGTAAGGTTACAAAAACGTTCATTTAGGGTGCATTTAAAAATGAAAAAATAAGATATGGAAAATGTTACGGTTAGATTTCTTTCCCTCGGGTGCAGATCCGTTAGATCGGTAAAACTCGAAAAGGTGGTTGGAGGAACCACACCTTAACATTTTAAAAGGTGGGGTTTTTCACAATAATTAGATTCTTTATGGTGATATGGAAAGTAAAAAATTTTTGTAGAGTTTTTGGGGCTTTTTGTAGAGTTTGTGGGCTTTTTTAGGGTTTGTGGGGGTTTGCCCCGTTTTTTTCGTTTTTAATGCAGTTTTTTTTTTACTTTGTTATTTATTATCTCTTTTAACTGCAAAAAATCAATGTTTATTTCAGTTTTAAATTGTTAATAGCAAATTTCAAAAAAATCTAAAACCTGGGGTTAAATTAACAGGTTGTTAAGTATTTTGTTAAATAGTTGTGATATTTTTATGGATAAAATGTGGAATATTTATAATGATTCATTTTTTTGCTGTTACCTATTATAACTGTAAATTTCCTATTATTTACTGGGAATTTGTTTTTTACTTTTCATTCACTTTAAAATTTTAGTGGTTTTTTGTAAGAGGCTAACTAAATGGACTAAAGTACAAGAATTTTGTTTTGACTTGGAATTTTTTAAAAGTTTTTAATTTTCAAAATTCAGCAAGTAAAAAAATCTTGATTTCAGGTATTTTTAAAAGTTTAGTTTAAAAAATATAAGGAGGTTCCCCAACACGAGATGAAAAGCCTCAACTAGTTAGAAATATTGATGAACGTATTGGAAGTAGTTTGAGCCTCTCCTTCGAAAACGTAAGCTACAAACAAAAAAATATATAAGGTTAATTTTTTGTTACATTTAAATACTAATCCCCAGATGTAAACTTTCTCCCAGCTTTCCAAAAGTAATCAAAATTTTTTTTTTAAAATAATAATACTACGTAAATATAAAAACTTTGAGATTGTAAAATCAACCCCATACATTTGATAATTTACGGACTTTTTTTACGGAGTATATATATTCTTATACTATGCATGACAATGAATATTTATATAAGTAATTTAAATAGACTAAAAGTAATCCGTGAGTAATTCAATACATTAACAACGCCAAAACTTTCTATTATAAGGAATATTGATCAAATATAACTACATCACAAATTAAAAATGACTTATTAATTTTGTTATTATACATTTTTAATTTCAATTATAAAATCACAAGTTGTTATTTTAAAACTTAATTTCAGCCTTTCAATTTTATACACAAAGCTCAATTCGATAAATGATGACGTAAATGCATTATACAAAACATGGACTTTTATGTTTAACGTTTAAAACAATAACATAAACTGTCACTCAAAAAACTCCAGTTTTGGCTCGGTATACAAATGGAATCTGACAAGAGAAGGTGTTCGGATGCCACAAATACCTTCAGACTGCCTCGGGTTTGAAACGCTGAGTCAAATATATGTCTCTTCTCCAGGTGAGTAATAGACTTAAATTCTGAAATAAACGGTTTATAACTCCAAGAAATAAAATGGGTTTAAAGTGGCCCATATTTAACAGTTTAAATGAAAAGTTTTGATATTTTCAAAATATATAAGTTATGAAAAATAAATAAGTCACAACTAATACATTAACTTAAAACTTAAAATATTAGTCTACCATCGGTTTATTCCCGTACAGCTAACAAAAAAAACAAACCCCCCTTAAAAAAAAGGAAACACGTATATCATCAATAAAAAAAATGCTTTTTTTGAAAATACCTCTAAAGCATTTTTAACTACTTAACCACACTACTAAGCCTATCATAAGAGATTAATATCTTTTTTAATTACTGTCCTTATTTTCTATATGTTCTCTATGGAAGCACTTTAAAATGAGTTATATATTTTTGAAATTTGAATAGTGTCAAAATATATTCTTGGTCTGATCATATAAAGTTTTGTATCGTATATAACTGTCAAGAGATTAATATTTATTAATAACAGTTGAAGTACGTTATTAACCCTATTTAAAGAATGCTTATTTTGGCTTTTTTAAACAGCACTGTGCTGTATGGGTTGTATATGTGGGGAAAAATGGATCAGAATTTTGCCAGAATTCTCATAATCCGAAATAAAACAATAAGAATACCCACCATTGTCGAATGGAATGCTTGTTGTATTAGAATATATATATAAAAATAAGAATTCATTCTTACTTTTCATTTTGCTGTGTTGATGTTTTATGTTATTCTGTTTCTTATAGCCCTATTTATATAATTTTTGTTATTTTCCTGAAGACGGCTTAAGCCGAAATATTAAGAAAATGTTTATTACAATACATTGAAGAAATTCTAATTGAGAGATTAATAAATAATATATATATATATAATATATATAAAACACATAACCTGTTTAGAAAAGAGTTACCGGATATATATATATATATATATATATATATTATATATATATATATATATATCTATATATACTTGCCCTACTGAAATAAAAGATAAACTTGTATCCTAACTCTTTTTCTAACAGGTTATGTTCATTCATATAAAATAAGGAACAGACATATGATCAATAATGATTATATACACTAAGCTAAATTAAAATCTAACATTTTTCCACTAACGTATCTGTTACCTTTTAATAATCTCTGGTAAAGATGCTCATAAATTGGGTAATTTTCATAGATTTAAGTTTTTTGTCTTTAATTGGATAGGTGAAAACCCTATTTATTCGCTTTGGTGAGATACCCCCTTCACTAGTATTCCCTAGTATATATTGAGAGTTTTAATCTTTTGTCGGAGAGACCTGTTATTGAACATCGCTGTTGAACATATTCAGTTATTATTTTTCAAGTAAATTCTTTGTTATTTTTGCTTTTAATTACTGTTGTCTAAATTTGTTAATTACTATGTTATTTATATTTGCTTATGTTTTTATCTTAACTTATTATTTTTAAATATAATGTGAGAATTTTAAAATGCACCTGCAACATCGTTTAAATACATGCTAAATTTATCATATTTTACATTTTATACAACTTCTTGGGATTGAAGCCACCTGAAGCGGCAGGGTGTGGCTGAATGAAGTACCCGCCCAAACGTAACAGCAGGTATCCAGATGAAGGATGCCACTTGGTCGTGATGTGATATCCCTTGCCATCTGCAGACTCCGTGCATCAGACAATTTTTTTTTCTTCTCAAGCGTACCATTGTAATACACCGCTGAACCGCTGACTATTAAATATCAATAGTGTATATTGTCCTTGCAGCTAAAGACATTAATATAACTTTATATGTTGCCCCCCCCTCCACACCACCCCCCACAAAAACAGCACACACACACAAACACACACACACACACCAACACACACACACACACACACACATCGGTTGCTATGATTAATTGCCATGTTTTTTTTCTAATTGTTCATAATTATAGTTGGTTGTTAGTTTATTTATTGCATGTTTACTTTAAATATACGTTATTTGCTTGTTATACTGTAAATTAAAGATAATTTATTTTCTTGTTGAAACTGTATATTCTCCTGCTTGTCGTTACTTAATTATATACACTGCCAAACTGCCTGTACTAAAATAAGCTAGTTTTATTGCCTGTTAAAACTCACCATTTTATTGTTAGTTGTTACACATACGTTCACACCCCCACACATCGCATGCTAACATCTTGCAGTACAATTGTAGATAAGTTAATACGGGTCAGATTTTGTTCCTTATTGTTTATAGTTTTCTGTATTCAATTTTAAAACATAATTTATTTTAATAGTTTTAATATTATAACTATTAAAATTTTTCGTGTTGCTTAGTAATTTTTGGTGATATATATTATTGTTCCTCGTTATATTTTTTCTTTTTCTTTTGTCTAAGTCATTTCATTGTTTATATACTATATGTTATTAATTTAGTAATTTTTGGTTCTTTTGGTAAAATTAAATAAAAATTTACAAATAATAAAATTTTTAAAATGCGTCCCAAAAACACATAAGTAATTCTAAGCCCAACAGCGGCTTGGATTTTTCATTTCTCAAAAATACTTCTAAAGACAAAATAGTTTATTTATTATGTTTTTCATTTTTTAAATAATTTTTTAACTTATCTTTATTTTTAAAACTTTGTGGGCACGCTTTATGTGTTTTAAAAAATTTCTCTGCTATTTTTATATTTTTTTTTTATTAAAAAAAATTTTATGCCCTTTTGGGTTATGTGACTTTTTTGAAAAACGTTTTTTTTTTTTTTTTTACGTTGAAATTTTTATTTGAATCTAAAAGCTATTTTAAAAACAATTTAAATTAATTT
>NW_025789512.1:0-6876 GCF_021130785.1 Homalodisca vitripennis
CCTATAATGTGGTATACATCTATTATTTTAAATAAATATAATGTCAGTTTGTTCTCAAGCATGTCCTGTGAAATCAGCTAAATATATTATTATCTTTCCAGCCCTCATAGGCTTTACTGCGTTCGGACCAAATAGACATACTTTTTACTTTAATTTGTCTTTTTTATTGAAACAGGTGTAAGCTTTATTTAAAGATTTTGAAGGTATTTTTTATGTCAATCTATGACGGCTACTTTTATGATACCAACTCTATATATAACGAAAACTATTATCACACGAAAAATCATAAATACTTTTTAACAACTTTTTCCTCAACTGACAGACACATGCATTTTCACAAACTAGCCTATTTGCTATGAGGCTTTTTTTATAAACAAACACATGTTATTTTTCGATTAAATATTTACATATACAAATAAATTCTATAGATACTATCTGAACATAATTAGTTTATATAGTTTTTAAATCAGTAAACCTTTTATGAAAGGGAAAAGTTAGTGTTAAAATACGCCCTTTTAACCATTGCAACATTAAAAACAAAAATATTTGAAATGTTAATCTTATTTATATCAACTTTTTTAACTCATTGTCGAGGTGCACTGCAGAGGGTAAGTTAACCTGTTAAAGGTAATATTATATTTTTAAAATTTTATGTTATTGGGGTATATTTTTGTTTTCTAGCCATTGTCCATGTTCTTGTCTTTACAATCATCTATACGGTTTAGTGTATAGTTTTAATACCCATTTTTCATTAATATATGCAATACTATGTCGGTATATAAAGTAGTGTTTGCTCAAATACGTAAGAAAATAATAATTTTAAAGTTACAAAACATAAATATTATAACTTTTAAACATACAAAAATTTTATCATTTTGGTGATTGTGTATGGTAATGACGTGTGTATCATGGGACAGTAACATAATTAATTTAAATGAGAATCGATAATTTTATAAAAAGTATTGTCTTGAAAAATCGTACTTCTAAAAGTATTATTAATATGTAGGGATTGCTGGGCGAATACGGGTAGAAATGGGCGAGTGTTGCCGGGGTACTTTTGTAGTCCGTAGTAGTTGCTTGACGAGTGAAATTCGCTTTATTTGTATTACTAAATGTCATTGACTGAAATAATCCTACTGATTTAAAATTATTATTACACCGCCATAAACGTGGGTTTGTACTGATTCAATTCTAAAATATCCGCATATGTTTGCTACACGGTTATATAAGCTCAAATACTTATTACGCATTGTTTATTGAATTTAAGTGCTACAATTGGTTATCAATTATCATCAATGTTAAATTTTGGTGTAGTCTAATTATTATTTGGTGTATGGGGTGTTGTTAGGCATAGTCCTTTCTTTTAACTACTTGTCACTTTATTGGTGGCAGGTTTGTTTAAAATATGAGTACCCAATTATGGTTGGCATTGTGTATACAATAGCTTACCCTCTACTGATTTACCGTAGATTCACACTCATATTATGCTCGCATGACAGATGCGTTACGGGGAAACATCGCCTTTTTTAATGCGCACTAAGCAGGCTATTTCACGACATAATATGGTGGTTATGAAAACGATAATTTTCCACGTATAAGTATCCATTCTTCCACTAAAATTCCAATATGGACAGTAAAGTATGCCTTTAGAATTCTGAAGTCGGGGAAGTGAAAATTTTCTATTTGCAATATTTAAATAACTGTAATTTTGCTTGCTTCTGAACAGTTTCTCAATGATTCCCAATATTAATGAATTGTTTAATAAATAATTTTGATCAATTTGGGTTGGGAATTACTGAGAGTCTATAGTCCTTAAGCCCTTTTGCAGTGGACTCATTGTAGTTATAGAGACCTTTAGAAGAGCATGGTACGTTCATATTTATATAACATGTAGTTTGTCTTTAATGATTTGTTTTCCCTAAGTAGACTTATGGATTTCCGGTCTATGTTCTCTGGTGATTTGAAAATTTAATAAATAGTATGTTAGTTATTTACATTATTTTAATTTAACTAAACGATTTAATGACAAATCACATTTACATAACCCCCAAAGGATTTAGTTCGAATATAATCTTTTAAGAGCTCATTGCTAGAATACACAAACTCATGCAAAGGACGAATCACAAAAAATTCTGGTAAGGGGGAACATTTTAAAAAATTATAATAAACATTTTGTACCACATGATTTCTATTGGTAGTTTCGAAACGGAAAAAAAAAAAAAAGATGTTGTAGGATGTAGAACGTTTTTAACATAAGTTTTTAGCTTCCATAATTTATTTTTTTGTGTATTATTAGTAACATTCTAATATCTTTTAGCCTTTTTAACTTTATAGGGATTATTTTTTCAATTTGAGACTCCTTTTTAAAAGATGTATTGACAACAACGTATTGTCGGCATAGTCGAAATGTAATTCTCCTCTTTGAATTAATTTTCTCCCAATGATGAATGGTTAAATGATGGTTGCATAACTTAACACTATTGCTTACCGCTTAAGATTCTCCTTTAGACTTCTAGATACGATTATATCATAATATATTAAATCTTAATCCTCTTTAAAGGGAAACTCGTCTATGACTTCTTTTTCACCTCAAACAAATTAATAAGGATAAATGTGTCATGAACTTGTATATATAATATTAGTGCAAGTTTTTTAAAAGCATTTATTAAACTTCAAGTATCTTCTTTATTTTTTTTCCCCAAAAATTCCACAAAGTAAATTATTTATAAATTAAGAAGATATAGATAGAGTTCAATAACCATTTTGAAATGAGAAGAGGAGTGAACGAAAAATAAAAGTACAAATTTTGCTGTGAACAGCACTAGAAAATCTGATTACATTTGTTTAATATATTACAAATTTAAACTAATTTTGATAAAATTTTTATATTTTTTGGCATGAATTGTATAGTTTATGATAGAGGAATCAAACTAAATTCGTAAAAATGTAAGTTTTAAAGTTAATGTACATGTACGTTTTAAATAATTCAATTGTATATGAGCTAAAATTACTGATTACTTTCAAAATTGTTTGTAAATTTTTATCTACTATTAAATTAAATTTTGTATTCTATATTCTTTGATATTGTGAATTGCTATTTATCGTTACAATTCTCCATTTTTAATATTTATTTGTATTCCATTTTTTATCACTATTTACTTGGTAATGTCTTATACATTATTGCTTTATTAAAGTATATCTCTGTTCTGGTTTAAAAGGGGGGTTTATTATTAATATAGTTTTAAATTAATACAAAATCAAATTATGTACATTTGTAAAATTTATAGTGGCTAAGAGAATAATTTTTACGCTACATCAATACGAGCGCAACCCATTCAGCGCCGTCGCGATGGTGCGCGGCAAACTTCATCGCCTCCATTGTCCGGGGCTGCACGCAGTTTACAACAAGACCTAGTAGACTAAATGAAACCTCTCATACAGTTTATAGTAGGTCGTTGTCTCAACGACCCTCCTTACTATATTTTGATCCACTTGAGTTGAAAATGGGTTGTTGTCGCGACCGACCCTTCTTCACATTTGCTTTTATATTTCTCCTTTTGGTCCGTTGACACACTATGAATGTGTTGAGTAAAAGGGACCTGGTTTTCTCTCAATATAAAGCATTTTAATATTAATTTAGGGTCGTTGAGACAAACGGACCATTTCTTGAAATATTCAACTAAACTATTGACAAAATGTGGCGTTGTTGCTTCACGAACCCAGTTGTGTAATTGCCCCCCTTTTTTTCTTTCATTTTACTGGGTCGTTGTTTCACAAACGAACCTATGTAGAAAATCTTAATATTATACTCAATATGGGTCGTTGTCTCAAACGTACCTGTAGACTAAAAATTACCCTGTATTATTTGTTATTTTCTCAGAATAGGGTAGTTGAGTAAACTCGATTTGTTAGTGTAAAAGACACGTCACCATGTGGCAGCTGATGCGGATTTAAACGGTTCTTTTTTTGAGTCAAAAAAGCTTCTACTTTCGGACCCTTGTTAATCCTCATACTGTTTAAGTTACACCAGGTGCTCCTAGTAGCGTATAGATAGGCTTGTTTAAATGCGCTGGGCTGAAACATGCCTTTCATCCCAAAAAGTGTCTTACTTCTGTCTATTGTAAGGTACTTCCGGTTGGTAAATATTACCGGAAAACATTGTGCGTTTCAAAATTGTTTCCCCTATTCAAGTAAATATATACATACATATGTCTGGAAAAGGGAAATCTCCTTCAGTTAACAAATCGACTATTTCTGACCATTGTAATTTACTCCCACTTTAAAAGGTATTTTCGCGGTGCCGATAATCTCGTTGAGACTACATAATAAGCACTTAAGTCAAACTTCACCCTTGTTCGTACTATACGAAAAGTTGAAAAACAAGACATGGACCCTTCAGTGAATTTCAAAATGTATTCGTGTAATGCCCATCAGGAAATTAATAGACAAAAATTATAATTCTTCTAGGAGTTGCGAGACCCATTTTTAAAACCTCTAATGGACGGATGATGTTCATGCATTTTTTTTTATTTAAGTGATGAGACATGTGTAGTGAATCTTCAATCTTTTCTGGGACAAAGGTAAGTTGTGCAACCAAAATATATTGTTCTTCTACAGTTTAAAACCCTATTAAGAATTTGATTATCTTGAAAAAGGTTGTTTTTTTTGGTCTGTTGAGAGCACAATGCACGTTTTAAGTTAAAAATTTTTGCTTCTAGGCCATCGGGATAATTTAAAACCAAAAAATATAGTTTCTTCTAGGGTTTGCAGCCCCTATTGGGCGTTAATCTTCAATGGAAAAACCCACTTTTATTTTGTTCCTCCCATATTGTGTGGGAGCATTTCAAAAGAACAAGAAGTTTTTAAAAAAACAATTTATATAGTTCTAGGGGTTATAATCACCATTTTCAACCCCTGTAGATATTTCTAAGCTTTATGAAAACTCTTTAATTTGTCTATTCTAAGTCATGAGGAATACTGCTTACGCCCCAAAATTTCAACTTTCTGAGAATATCGAGGAGGGTGGAAGAATTTTGTTTAATTTAAATGTCCGTGCGTGGTGTGAATGAAGGGCTTAGTCCTTTTATAGAGATTATTAAATTCAATTTTAAATTTTACATTCACTTCTCCAATAACTTCGTTCTAAACTGCCAGTTCGGTTTATTTGCAGTATGATGGCGATAGTATATGAAACTATACAAGAAGGAATCATTGTTTTTTATTGACTTTTCCAACTAATTTTGTAAGCTTTGCATCACCTAATGGATAGCTATTATGTGCAGTTGCACGTAACGTATTGTATATCATTTTGCATCACTGGAACCATCTGCTGAATATAAATTTAGAGTGGCGTGAATCACTCTGAATAATCTCACTAGAACGAGCTCCAACACGCGAACCTTACAGCTCCCACCACTAATTCTCTCCCTCTCTCCCCCCCCCCGTGCCTCCCCCACGCCAAACCCTTCTACTCGCCCCCCCTCCAACCCCCCCCCCCCCCCCACTCCCCCCTCCCCCCCCCCCCCCCCCCCCCCCCCAACCTCGCTCCACCTCCCACCCCCCCCCCACCCCCCCCCCCCCCCCCACCCTTCCCCCACGCACTACCCCCTCCCCCATCGTCGGTGTCTAGCAGTTGATATTTATTGATTTCGAAACCAACGTTACGATTAGGCGCAGAAAACCATAAATGCACATATTAATCATCTGAACAATTTGTAGCACTATATTTTTAAAAGCGTGGGATTGTTATACAAATCCGTACTGACATAGAGAACTAAGAATTCCATTTTAATTTTTAGGTTGATAAAAAAACATCGCTCACAAGCAACAGGATCAAAAAATTTATTGAACTCTTTAAGCACCCTCAAAAGCTCTGCCTCTCAGGTTGACTTCCAGTTTTGACTTTGATCGCTGATTGTGTTTTTCTTGGAGACATTTACTTGTTAGATATTAATATCCACAGAGGTGGATATTATTATTTATAATTTTAATTATAACATTTTATCTTTTTTTTGAGAAAATTATTGATTTTGAACTATTTTACATATGCCTATTCAGATCCCTGCTTCATATAGATTTATTGTAAATTTTGATAAAGCAAGAAAATATCAAATTCTCAAAAGGATAAAAATAAACTTTCTCACGTATAGAAACAATATGTGTGTGTGGGTGTGTGTTTTTTTTTTTTTTTTTTTGTGTGTGTGACCTAATCGTTATTTGTCCTTCTTAGCAGAAGCCAAGCTAGCAAGCTTTAAGATAAAATGTAATGTTATTAAAACATTCTAATTTCGGCTCGTGTTTAAAATTACTGAGTTGGATTTAACAAAAGCCATTTTTTAAGATTCATATTGCTCTTTCATTCTTGGCTTTCAATGGCCACCTTTTGAATTCTTTTCCATTAATTGTAACCTCTAGGAGTTCCAGATGGAGTTTTTACTGTCAATTCAAGGACAAACAACACAGTAAATTAACTAATCGTTTGGTGGGTGGGTGATTGTTGTCAAGAGTGGTTACCTTAAAACTACCCATCATTATGTAATTATTTCGGTGATCTGACAGGTATATCAGAAATGATTAACATTTTGAAAATATTCTCTACTTTCAATTGAGAGACCATTAACTTCCAATGATAAACAATTTTGAGAGGTTTGATTGAAGCCAAACTGCTTCAAAACCTGTTTCACTGGATTTCTTAATAAAACATCCGGCAAGGATAAATTTTCCTTAAAATATAACAACACTCCCTCATGTTTAATTGTAAATAATAACGTGGTTGCTAACTGATAGTTTTATATTGTACACTTTAATGTTTTTGCTGTGAAAACTATTATCGGTAACAAAACAAGGATATCTGGTTTGAGATTTTGTGTTTTGTTG
>NW_025789513.1:0-7498 GCF_021130785.1 Homalodisca vitripennis
CCAACTCAGCGTGATCAAACGGTAGAGAAACATCACATCCTGAATACAGCGTCTAGAACTGAGTGATGGTATGTTCAGGAAAGTAGCAATATCTTGTATGGGGACCTCTGTGTATCTATAACCAAGACGAACCCCAACAAGTCAATGAGTCACAATGAGTGAATGTCGTTAAAGGGCTTGGTGAGTCTCAGTATCAAGCCCAAGTTGCGAGTAGCCTTATTGCATATATTCCTGATATGTGAAGTTCCCAAGATAGATTAGATGATAAAGCCACACCAAGATCCTTGACAGATAAGCTTCTATGAAGTGCATGACCTCTGATTGAGTAGGTGTGGAAGACTGGAGACTTATTGCGGTGGAAAGTGATACAGCTGGACTTGTCAAGGTTGAGAGTCATTGAGTTAGCTTGAGACCATACATCTACTTGTGTGAGATCGTTCTGAAGTAGTACAGCACCTTCAGCGGTCAAATCTTCATGTAAAGCTTCAAATCGTCTGCAAAGAGAAGATGTTTGCAGCGAATATATATACAGGGTGTCAATTAAGTCTGGAACCTCTTTTTTAATTTTTTAATTAAGTCTGGCAATGTCCTAGGCGGTTGTAAAAGCCATCCACTGCATTTTGAAGGTATTCACGAGGAATATCTTGAGGCTTACCTTCGGACTAATAGAGGATTTCCTTGGTGCGTCCAAATCTCGAGTGCTTAGTACAATAAACTTTAAATCATTTGAGGTTATCCTTGCCAAAGAAAAAAATCCAGCGGAGATCAATCAGGGGAACGAGCAGCGAGCCCACTCTACTGGCAAGCTTCACCAGAACATTCACTCAACAACGTCTTCCCAAATCCATACTGTGAAGGAATATTGTATCCCAAGTATTCTCTAACTAAGGAGAGCAAAGTGTGGTGGCGCGCCATCTTGTTGGAAATAAATATCTTTGAAATTGTACGACCCAAGAGCAAGGCTATGTAGTGCAGGTAATTATCTCATTTTGGAGCATATGCTAGATATCGAGTCACCATTTAAATTACCATTAAAAAATAATGGGCCCATAATTGTGATTTCCTATAATAGCCCCTGCGCCCAAACGTTAAGTTTCCGTGGATGCTGTGTATCGACTCAATCTGCCACTTTCACATTCTAACAGTAGTTGTGTTATTGGTAATAATTATTGGATTCCTTGGTTGCTTCGATTACTACATTGTCAGATGATGGGAGAGGAACATTTTGAACACTTACTTTGATCCACAGGTACTTAAGAAATTAGAGGGTTGTTTACTTGTACATACTTAATAATTTACATTGTTCAATAGTTTTAAAATTTCAAATAGCTATACCTACTAAATGAATCCACCTTTTGAAGTCGTGGAGGCTGTTTGTGCGGCATTGTATTTACTCTGCTAAGATAAGACCTTGTAAATTTGAAATACCAAACTTGACCTATGGGCTGGCTATTTAAGAAATTTGTCTGACTTAGCCCTTGTGGACTCGTACCCTGCCAAAGAGGATTGAATCTGGTCGGTAATCGTGGGGCAGATATGTGTCATTACAATCACCAGTAAGCACGTGTGAGACTTTGGCATTTTTTTATATTGTCGGTTTAAAAATTAAAAAACAGGTTCTCAGACTTAATTGACAACCCTGTATAGGAAGTGTAAGTAAGTAAAGTACACAAAACGCATCATTGAACATTTTAAATATTGGTTTTAATAATCGCTTTCATAAAATATACAAGTTTAGCTAGAACAGATTATATCTACTTAAATTCATTTCACTGTTCGTAATATTCCGTTTCATCAACAAGCCGATCAAACATATTTATAATACACACACATATACAGGCGTGATTCAAAACTAAACGACCGCAATCTACTCGGTAGCCTTATTCTATAGCTAAAAACAAGTAAAAAAGTTCTCATAACCATATGCCCGGAAAAAACCGCCCTTCGTTAGCGAGTTAAGCCTAGCGATAAGATTTCGCCCGGATTTCCAGAACCACTTGGGTGAAGTCAGGCCGTATAAAAATGGTAAAGGTAGTTACAAAGCTACAAATACTAATTGTTTTTTATGTTTTTATATCTGACAAATTTATTAAAATTCGTCCTCAGAGCTGTAAATTAGCAATTACTCTTCCTAGAGATGATCTTACGTAAAACACCAGAATTGGTGTGCAAAGAAATAACACAATTTTTGTGTTTAAAATATAAACGTATAGATTACTCACTTCCATAAATGATGTTAAATAAAAGGTCATTTTTATTTTCTAACACAGATTTGTAGAACATTTAATTCTGAAAAGATTCATGTGAATTTACTTAGGAAAAAAATTAATAATCGGATATTGAACATTTAAGCTTTATTTAAAAATATAACAGGACGTCAGCAAAAATGCATTCTTATCTGCATAAAATATTAACTAATGTTTAGGTTGTTAGTAACAGCTGATCATATTATTCAACACTTATTTATCGTCATATTTTTCTTGCAAAGGTTGGCAATAATCAATCTGTATCAACAATTAAGTTCATCCGAAGTCATATTTTTGAATAACCTTTACTGGAGGTTTTTGTATTGTGGCATGTGAAGATTCGTATTTTTTGTGAGATACCCTGTGATTATTCATGGAAATATTTTAATACAAGATGTCAGAAAATAAAAATATTAGTATTAAATATTTATTTTAAAAATATTTTAATTAAATAGTTTTTATAAAAGTGTATGTAAATATCTTAGTAAATAATAGACAGATAATTTAAATGGTATGTATTCGTTTGAAGAGATATACGGACATGATACTGAGTCTACGGCAAAGTTAACAAACGAACAAGAATGGTTTCAGCTGCAGTTCAGGAATATCGTGATCCTTTTCTCACAATCGAAGAACACCTGATGCGCAAAAACATTTGAAGCTGTGGAGAGACGACTTAGATGTAAATTTCCTGGTAGCTTTAAACCGAAGCGGAATAGATAGCTGGTAGAGCAAGGAACTATAATAATGAACAAGAAATAATAAAATCTGTAGAATTATATCACCAACCACAAGCACCAGACGATTATCACGTCATTTAACAATATTTGCCAGTCAAGCGTTATGGTCGGACACTTCATCAGAAGTCAGCAGTTGTACGCCATTCCATATAAACCACGTGTTCAAGACTTAATAAGAGGTACCGCAAGATCTTATTAATAGCGAAGAATTTCTGCCACTCCCGGATTAAGAAGAAATTGTTTACGACATCAGTATTTTCTTCGGCCGTATTCTCCTTTACTATGATGGGAGAATCCTGTTTTACTAGAAATGGAATTGTAAATTTTCGTAATACCCTTACTTGGTCGTTACGACAACCCACATGAAACTGCGACCGAGGCATTTTCAACATACATTTTCAGTCAATGTATGGCTTGGTGTTCTGGGTGATAATTTGATTGGTCCATTTTTACTCTTTCCCTAATCGACTTAATGGAGTAGCGTACTTAAATTCTTTAAGAGACAAACCACAAACCTGCCTACCCTCCTTGGAAGATATATCCTGTTCAAAACAGAATAAATGCATGGTTTTATTATGCACGACGGAGCACCTCCACATTTTTCTAATGATGTGAAAAACTATTTAAATTGATACATATGGTAGAACAATGGATTTGGTCGAAATGGACGCAGTAACTAGGCCACGCCACGATCATCTTCTGACCTCACGCCAGCAGCCAACTTTTTCTTATGGAGTTGGAATGAAGTCCAATTGTTTATTCAAAACCGATTAAACACCATAGAGGAGTTACGTAATCACGGCATTGACAGAGGCTGGCAGAAACTATCAAAGAATGCTCCAAAAACGGTTATCGAAACGCGCTAGAAAAGAGTGGATTCATGTCGTTGCGAAAACGGTGGCATTGCAAACAACTATGTAACAACGTCAGGACTCTTTGAGCAACTATTATAGGGGTGATTATTACAGTCCTTATTAAAGAGTAAATACATTTTATGTTAATGTTCAGCGTCTAAGAATAAAATTGATCCAGCCTGTTACTCAGCGAACCTAAACATTAGTTAATATTTTATGCAGATAAGAATACTGGCATTTTGATGCGTCTGTTTTATTTTTAAATAAAGCTAAATTACAATACCTATTATTAATTTTTTTTCCTAAGTAATCGATACATTGATTCACTTTTCAGAATTAAATGTTTCTACAAATATGTTTCAAGAAAAAAATGACCTTTATTTAACATTTATGGAAGTAATCTTACGTTAAACATCAAAATGTGTTATTTCTTGGCACCAATTCTTGTGTTTTAGAATCTAAGATTATGCTCTGAAAGTATTTGCATTTACAGCTCTGGGATGAATTTTAATAAATTTGTCAGATATAAAAACATAAAAAACAAATCGTATTTGTATCTTTGTAACTACCTATTAAACCATTTTTTTTAATACGGCCTGGACTTCACCACAGGGTTCTGAAATGCAAGGCGGGAGCGAAATCTTTCGCTATGAGGCGTAAACTGTATGCGCTAACGCAGGCTTTCTCACGGGCATATGGTTATATGAACTTTTTTAACTGTTTTCTAAGCTATAGATTAAGCACTCGAGAGATTGCCGTTTAGCTTTGTCGAATCACCCTGTAATATATACAGGGTGATTCATGAAGTGTCTCCGCCTGTTGATAATCTCACTTTCTACAGCACTACAGCACATTGCACTAGTAAAAATAATGAAAAAATGTTATATAAACATAGGTCCCAAAACGCTTCGTTAGGGCGAGTTACAGCTAGCGAGAGATTTCGTCCTGAATTCACTGGGTAACAGAGTAAACAAAAGGACCATAACTGAACTTTTGGAAAGGTTAATTAAGTAAGAAATAAACGTGGATTCTTATGTATTTTTACCTGTATAAAGGCTAGATAAAATAGGTTTCAGAATAGCTGTATCTGTAATAGTTTTTGAGGGATTCAGCGTTAAATGCAAAAAATTGGGGCACGAAACAATGTTTTTTTAAGTTTCGGATGTACAAATAACTTTGTTAAGATTGGTAATAAAAACATAAGAAAAAAACAAACATTAATTGTAGAGAATGTATATTCTGAGAAAATTGATATAATCAAAGTCTAAAATAAAAACAGAAATAAGTACCAAAAAACCGATTTTCATTCAGTATAATACATTACTAGCTGTAAAGAAATACCTTCACGGTAATTTAGTTAAGACTAAAAACAAAAACAAAATGTTTGTTCTTTAATGATGAGACAAATTGAGAAAACAAGATTAACTGTTAAAAAATAAATTTAGTTTAGTAAATTAAAAATATCATGTTTTATTACGTTGTATTTTTTGTTAACTGGTATTCTGTACTCGTTACGTTAGAAATACTGTGTATTAATGGAGTTTTTGCAAGCTACAGCAGGAGATCGGGTTCTGTGAATCGTGTTAATTAAATGCACATTTTCTGTGAGTTATAATTCGATTGTTTAAGTTCAGCTAAACAAATGCCTTTACTTAATTATCAATCATAGGAAAACGGCTGATAATGGTTTTTATTTTGGGTTAGCTGTAATAGGGTAATGCTAGAGCCTGCTGTAGAAGAATATTGAACTACGTTGCCCTAATAGGAGGATTCTCAGATACCAAAACAATTTCAGGAAATCATTTCGTACACTTCAGGAAAACAGGAATCACTACCAACGTACTAGACACCAATTCATGAACGAGCTGTCCAACTGAATGATGATATTGTTAAGTTAATGTCTGTTTTCATCCGCAGTCCATGGTGTAAGTACAGCAGACGAATATTCTAAGGCGGATAGGAAGTTTCGCAGATCAACGGTGTGGAGGTCACTTAATCGAAAACAAGAATTTTATCCGTTTTCATAAACCAAAGGTTCAACAATCTAACAGCTACGGTGATGGTCCCGGCTTCGATTGAGAGATTTGCAAACTTTTTGAATATTAATAATCAACTCTACTAAGCGTATTTTCTTTAACAGGGTGAGGCACAATTCAACTCGGGATGGTGTCCATAACTTGGCACAATGAACACTCATGGGCAGGAAGAAAATCCACATGAGGTAGTGGAACAGAACCTTCAAACACTCTATTTAAAAGGGCGTCAATGTCTGATAGTGGCCTTTTGCAACAATCGGCTGATTAGGACCTTTACATATTACTAGCTGGACCGCCTAAATGCTGAGTTCAATTTGCATTTTTTCCTTCAAGAAGAGTTGCCGCACGCTGTTAGAGAATGTTCCTTTACATCTCAGACAAAATTTGGTACTTCGTCACCAGCATGACGCGAGCACCTCCACACAACTTTTCACGTGCCGTTTCTTGTCTTACTTAAATCATCAATTTCCTGGACACTGGATTGGTCGTCGGAGGGGGCCTCACCCTTGGCCACTCAATATCAACCAGAACTAATCTTCCATTGGATTATAGCATCTGGGATGTGGATGAAAGACATTGTATTACAAGACAAAAGTGAATTCTCTCGTTGATGAATGTAATTGCCCGTTATTATGAGACTACGGCTGTGTGGCAGATACAGGGAAGATCGCTGAAAAATTAAAGAAACGGTGCAACAAAAGCAATACACAAACGTGCATGCAAAATGTATATGAAAATGAATGGCCTCGATTTTCGAACATTCTATTATAAAAAAAGGTGCGTTACGGTTGGCCCAACCTGAATTAATTTTGGCTTAAAACTACAAATGTATTATACTAAATAAAATCGATTTTTTGGTACTTATTGGTCTGTTTATATTTTAGACTTTGATTATATCAATTTTCATCAGGCATTAAATTCTCTACTACAATTAATGTTCGTGTGATTTTACGTATTTATTTACCAAATTTAAAAAGCAACAGTTATTGTACATCAAACTTAAAAAAAAAAAAACATTGTTTTCGTCGCAATCGTCCAATTTTTTGCATTTAAAACCCTGAATCCCTCAAAAACTACTACAGATACAGTTCTGAAACCTATTTTATTAGCTTTATCAGGTAAAAATACATAAGAATCCACGATATTTCTTACTTAATTAACCTTTCCAAAAGTTCAGTATGGCTTTAGTTTACTCTTTACCCAGGAATTCAGGCGAAATCTTTCGCTAGCTGTAACTCGCTAACGAAGCGTTTTCGGACCTATGTTTATATAACATTTTTTCATTATTTTTACTAGTACAATGTGCTGTAGAAGTGGGGGGAGAACTTCATGAATCACCCTGTAAAATATATATATATATATATATATATATATATTATATATATATACATATACACATTCATTAAATTTTGTATAAGTGGCAATAGCCTAATTTAATTTAAATAATAATATTGAATCGCAAAAAGTACTTGCTCCGCCGTACTCCGGTAAACACATTCACCCGGCAAGTGAGAGATCCGGATTTGAGTCCCGGCAGAGCAAGTACTTTTTGCGATTCAATATATATATATAATATACAGGGTGAATATAAAGTCAGGACCCCCCTTCTACTTTTTTTTATA
>NW_025789514.1:0-7452 GCF_021130785.1 Homalodisca vitripennis
AACTAAAAATTTTAAAATACAAACCCCTATCATGTCTCTAGTTTTTTCACACGTCTATCACACTGTCAAACAGCCCGAAGGTGAACAGTTTGAACACACCTGCTACATTAAAACAGGTAACTGATTTTAGAAATTTTGCGTTAGTGTAGACTCATGTTTTACGATAAACAGGACAAGACAATTACTGATTTTTATTAATGTAAATTTGTCATAAAATCTGTAAACATAATCGTAGAGACCTTCTAGTTTTGGATTATTGGATTTATTTTTTTTATTCCCCTTTTAAAATGAGGGATCACATGATAGGGGTTTATTAATTGAAAAATGTTTTAGTTCCCCCCTTTAACTCAATTGTAATATTGTCATAAAATCTGTGAAAATAAACGTAGAGGCCTCTAGTTTTGCATTATTGGATTTTCCTTTTTTATTCCCCTTTAAAATGAGCGGTCATATGATCGGGGTTTGTATTTGAAAATTGTTAGTTGCCCCCCTTTAGGAAATGGGGGCAAAATTTCAACAACTTGAAAAATTAAAAAAAATATTTTATAATAGGTAGGGCCAAGGTTTCAAATAGATATCTCGGGCCGTTTAAAATTATATCCCAGTTGTGCCAGGAGATAAAAACTCACTCTGTATATCTATAACTATTTTTTAAGTTACCTTGCTAATTTAAAAATGTGTTTTTTTTTAATGTAAAAATAGGAAAAGATGGTGTTAGCATTGGAATAATTCTGCTTTTCTAACTTGTAAGTAAACGGCCATGTGTTAATAATTTCTACATAATTTTTTACTAATCTTGACTCAAAAATCCTTAAATATTTACAATACTTAAAGGTACTATTCATTAAACCTTAGGGAAAACGTAATACGATTTCAATTAATGGAAATATTTCATTGAAGGAGTCAATGAAACATATTTATACCATTAAATTTAACCTGAATCAATTAACATTTTTAGGCAGCTAATATTAATCACTGAACGTGGAGGGTTATTTGGCTTGTAATAATGTAACAAATGGAAGGAGAAAACTGTAAGAGAACGCTTCGTTGGACAGTGAGATACTTAATACCGTGATTTGGCTTGTATATCTATTGACTCTCTTTACTCGAGTAATTCCATTAACTAACCCTTTTATCTATCTCATCGTATTTAATAAATATTTACAGTATAACATGGAAAGGGTTTAAATAATTGAGAATTGTTTTGTTTTTATTATATTTGCCTTAAATTAGAAAACATAGTACCGTATGTAATTTTACTTGTGAATACCAGCGGGAACACAATTATTTTTCCGGATATAATTTTCTAGCGAGGTTACATTGACATTTTTACGTTATTATAGGTTCTATAGCAGCAGTATTAATATAATACAATTACCGTTAAGCTATGGCGTACGGTACTGAAACTGTAGAGTGGCGCTGAAGCCAAATATTGTTCCACCCGAATTTTAACACTGACTTATATTAATCTATTTTATTTTAAACTCTATGAATAAAAAGTGTTAGTTTTAAAAAATCTGATATGATTGTGTGAAATTTAAACCTTATTTATTCCGATACCTTCACTTTGCCATCATGGCTACTCATAAGCCATGATGGCGTTTGAGTATTCGCTAACGCACAACCACGACCTGTGGGGAGACAGGCGCCTTCATCAAACTAATTTGCTAATGATTCTTCACGCAGAACGTTAATTCTATAGATTCTGTTTTTTTAAATATCATGTGGAAAGACAGAAACGGTTTATGAATTTTTGTCCAGCCTCACGAGGGAATATCTTTTGCAAAACCAGTTTTTATAAACATGTGAAACTAAGAGAAAATAAACCCACTCATATTTTATACCTTAACTCAGAACGATTTGGATTATATTAGAAAAATGGAGTATAGTCCTCCTGTAAGTGCATTGAATGATATTATCAGAACACACGAGCCGTACTTAATTGAAGAGTGATAGTGGCTGCCTCTTTCTTCAAGTACAATCTCACTAAAGAGAGACTGAACTTTGTTACAACGTTTACTCCCGTTGTAAAAAGATCATTGAAAGACAACTACTTTTATCTATATCCTAATGGATTGTTGCCTATCGTGAAGCTCTAGTTTCTGCTATTGGTAATCTAGGTTAACTTTCTCTTAAGCAAACCAAAAATTAAACTTAGAAGTAGACATAAATAATCAGGACAGAATAAATTGTATTTTATAAACTATATAAATTCCTATGTAAATTCTTTATTATTCTAAATGCTCATTCTGCTTTTGAACGGCCTGACTTTTTTCATTCATAAATAGTAATCAGAAAAGACAATCACATTAGGTAAATTGAAAAGTAAAAACAAATTATTCTTCACATCAATACAAGACGTGTTTGAATATTAAAACATATTAAATTAAAAGCTATCTTTGTGTTTCGATCTCTCACACTTATGTCATTTAAGTTGATACCATCTAAATAAATATACAGCACAACCTAAATCGATTAAAGAGTTGCTTTTAGAATTTATTAAACACATTCGAAAAAACACTGTTTATTGTTTGAAACTATTAGAACAGCTATACTGCGGCAACTACACACAGCGCCCCCGGGTTTAACATTTAATTTAGGAGTTACTTTTATTACTTCTTCTCGAACATTACCACAATGTTAGGTGTATTTAGGTAAAAAATGGTGTTAGCTTGATTTTTACATAATGTAAGTAGGCTCATCGGCACAATAATGTTATTTATCCAGAGTTTGTAAATTAATAGGTTAACTATACTAAAGACATTTGTTATCAAAAAGGTTAAACATAAACCACAAGTCTCAGTTTTTTACAGAGTAAACGAAGTAAACAAAAGTTACAACGGTAGTTTTAGTTGTGGAATTAAGTCTGATAAAATCCATAGAATAACTACTATTGTAAGTAAGAATATTGTTCAATCTTATAATTGTTAAGACATTTTTTAGACATAGTGATATTCACATTGGGCTGAATATCAGTACAAAAATAAAATTCTAAACTACTGTAAAAGGTGTACTTTAATACATGTTTTCGGAGTTAAATGTCCACGTTTTCCTGTGTTTCAATTACAAAATTAAGTTTTTATCTTAAGAAATAACACAAGGGATAGAACAATTAAATATAAATAACTGGCGCATTTAAATATCCATGTAAAATGGAATAAGTGCAATGGTAAAAATCATTAATAAATATATGAGGAGCTGGTGTTATATTTTTCTGCCTGTCCGTACGAATATTTCAAAAACAAGTAGACACGCTCGAAACTTTATAATTAAGCTTAATTTTATACGGCACCATTGAATTTTAAATACGAACGATTCCGTTGTGGAAATAAAATAAGGATAACGAGTTGCCATAAAAACTATATACATACATAAAGATACAAACATCATGTTGGGTCTTTATGTCCTGTATAGATTCAGAAACTAATTTAACGATAATTAAATTGGCAATTTGTATGTACGGTATGTTATATATTTTCCACGTAGATAGCTTTCTATGCTGATGCCCGTCGGATGTGACTAACCACCAGGAGGGCGCTTTAAGAATATAAAAATTATCATCGTGCCTGCTCATTAAAAACGCAATACATGACTGTTTCGTAAATTAAATTGCGATACACTATTAGAAGGCGCTAAGTTTTGGAGTAGATTTGTTTTCCTAAAATAAATGATCTGGATTAAATTTAAGCTTACTTGTTAGACCACTTTATAACATAATTACATTTCGTGTATAACTACTACTCGCCTTCGGCTCAGCTGGGGCTTAAACGCACCCAGGCCCCCAAGAGTAAACGACTTGCAAATTCGGGGATAAGCGGAATTTCGGTGACTCGGTTAAGTCCGGACATTAAGTAAATGAACAAGGGATTTAAAAATTGACCTTTTTCATAAGATTTTTTTCCGGATTCGTAAAAAACTTTTTGACTTTGAGGGCAATTTGGCGGTATAAACCGTTAGTCAGATACGACATTGCAAAAGTGAACTGGAGCCGTTTTGCTTGATATGTGAAATTTAATTTTGTCTTTCGATTGTGCCCTCAGATCCTGATCTACGACCTATGGGTTTAGACAGAAATGAGCTCGGGAGAAAAGTCCTGCACGAGGTCAGGCTATCCTTGAATTGTTTTAGTATAAACACTAATAAAAACCGACCTCAAGGCATTAATTTTTAAGTCGGAACAGGGGGTTTAATTAAAAATCACCAGGAGACTATTCTAGTCAAGGCGAGAAATTCCCTGGGTGGGGAAGTTGATTAAAATGTTAAGGGAGGTTAAGACAAGAGGGGGTTTAATATTTCGTCAGGATATTGTCTGGTCATATGAACAAATTCCCAGGGGGGGTTTAACGTTTAACCGGGGGGATAAGTCTCCAGGGGGTTTATCTGGTCATACCAGGATCTTCCCAGGAGGGGGGGGTTTTAAAGGAGATTTGGATGACGTTGGTAAAAATTCGGACATGAGGTCATGGCAGGAAAAGTTCCCTTGGGGGTGTTTTAATGTTACCAAGGGGGGTTAAACACATCAGGGGAGTTTGAATGTACATGAGGTTTATCAGGTCATACCAGGAAATACCCCGGGGGTGGGGTTTTAGATAATATTACCGGGGGTTTAATGACACACCCCCCCCCCTTGGGGGCCTGTTTTTAGAGGGTATTGTTGGTCTGTGAAACATAATAAATATTCCTCTGTCCCTATACTACTATTGAACGCTTAGCTAAACCGCTTCAAGCCAACTGCCCGAAGTCACTGAACCTTTTCTGTAGATCCACTTGATTTCCTAAATCCTCGTTTTAAAATGTTGTTTTGAGTTACGGACCAACCGATTTTAGCCGAGTCCGCTATCACAAGCCCGGAATGTAAATTTTTAGGCGAAAATGTCCAATTATTTTCATCTGAATCGTCGTTTTTGCGGTCAAAACTAAGGGAAATATATGTAAAAAAGTCCCACTGGACAACTTTGTTTTGTAGGTCCATCTTTATTTCACTAAATAAAACGTTTAGTCCCTTATTTTGAGCCTCCGACCAAATGGTTTCGCCGCTATCCGACCCCAAAAACAAAAAGTTTCGCGTAGACAAGGTTACAACAAAATTGTACATAAATCCACGTTTTCTTGTTTATCGCGGCCAAACCCAATTCGAGATAGGAATAGGGCCAAAAGATTACTGGAACCTTTTCTGTAGATCGCTGCAATTTGCTAATTTAGGATGGGCTCAATTCAGATTTGAGGCATAACGACCCAACGGTTTCGGCCGCTATCGGAGCTTGAAACATTATTTTTATAATATCGAAAAAATCTCTGGAATTTCAAATGTTCGACGCAGCGTTTGTGGGGTTCCGCTTAAACCATGGAAGATAGAGCAAAATAAGTCATTAGAACCTTTAGTTTGTAGTTTTCACTTCAATTCCTGACTCATGGAATTATTCCGTCAGATCCGAGCTAGCCTCCAACGGTTTCGCCCCCCTCTTTCGTTCTTACAAACAAATGCCTCTCCTGCAGGGGTGAAAGAAATGATGGGCGCGATTTTTTGGGATTTTTTTTTTTTTTTCTGAGGGGTTGTTTGAAAATGAAAAATTCCTCCACTTTTTTTTTTCGCGGAGTTTCCTGGTGGTTAACTAACACGTGGAAAAGCTAATCTGTGTATCCAAATTTCAACGTCTCTCAACTTCATTCTGGAAAGTAGGTTTAGAAATTAGTTATAAATACGTGATGTGAGATGAGTGAAGTCAGCTCCAGTCAGTTTACAAACACATGTCGGTTGTATATATATTTAGACTCGCCTTCGTCCTCGCTGGGGGCTACGCCCCCAGACCCCAAGTTGATCTTGGAAATCTTTAGTATAAACATAATAAAAAACTACCTTAAGGCTGTATTTATAAAGTTTAAAAAACATTTTGGTTTAATAACATCAGGAGATTATTTAGTCATGCCAGGAAATTGCCGGGGGGTTAATATTACCGGGTGTTAAGAAAATCAGGGGGTTTAAGTTACTCAAGCTGATTATCTGGTCAGAAGCAGAAAATTCCGCGGGGGTTAAATGTTACCGTGGTTTAGGGGAACTTCAGGGGGTTTTAATTTACTGATTATTTTATCTATTCATGCCAGGAAAATTGCCGGTGGGTTAATATTGACCGGGGGTTACGAAAATCAGAGGGGTTTTTAAGTGACTCAAGAGATTTATCTGGTCATGAGCATAAAATTCCGCGTGGGTTAATGTTACCGTGTGGGTTAAGATATCTCAGGGGTTTCATTTACTCAGGAGTTTATCTAGTAATTAATGGAAACATTCCCTGGGAGGGGGTTTAATGTTACCAGGGGGGTTAAGAACATCCAGGAGGTTTAGGTTTATTCTAGAGGTTATCTGGTCATGACTAGAAAATTTCGGAGGGGGGGGGCTAATGATTACACCCGGGGGTTAATGACACATGGGCCTATATTTAGAAGGAGTTGTGTCTGTAAACATAATAAAAATTCACTTTGACCCCCTATCTACTAATTGACGCTTTAGCTAACGTTCAGCCAATATCTATCCTAATGTGGGGGTGAATATCACTCGTTAACCTGGATAAGCGGTATTGCCTGGGGAAAGTTTATGTCTCAGCCATCAGATTTCGGGATCTTGGGGTTTTAAAAAGAAGAAAACCCATTTTAACGAATTTTTCCAGATTTAACCCAAAGTTTTTTACTTTAAGAGCATTTTGCGGCTAAACCGTAAGAGATACAAGAAAAAGTGACTGCACATTTCTTGTCGAAAATTTAATTTTGTCTTTCGATTATGCCAAACAGAATTTTAAGCTAGGACCTATAAATTAAAGGGAGTACAGAGCTTAGGACAAAAGACTGCACTTGGCAGTTTTCTTGAAATTTCACGGGGGTTTAATTTACTCAGGGTTACTTGGTCATACCAGGAAATTCCGGGAGGGGGATTTAATGTTACCGGGGTTATGCCACATTTGGGCCCCTTGGAGCCTTGTCAGCCAATTAAACCTTTTTTTAGAACCTAACCGATAGCTATTTATAAATGTTTTGATATTTAAGCTAGCACAATCGGCCAACCACTATGGACTCCAGTTTAAAAAAATTTTCACGTCAAAATTACAAAATATTGCCATTTTATTACCAAAAACCCATGGAGGTGGAGCAAAAGCCATTAGACCTTTTTTTGTAGAACGCCTAATTTTTTCATTAAAATCAAATTTTCATTATGTACTATATTAAGGTTCGACCACAATAAAGGCCATAAAACAAAATATCAAGTAAAAAAATTAAAACATCAATACTTTAAAACGCGTTATGCAGCCAAACCGTTGAGGATAGGGCAAAATGGTACTGAGCCTTTTTTGTAGATCACATTATTTGCTAAATCCTGTTGAAAAATTTTTTTTGAGCAAAGACCCACCGTTAGCCGCTATCAACCGGAATGTAAATTTGAGGGGAAAATTTTTCCAAAACTTT
>NW_025789515.1:0-7988 GCF_021130785.1 Homalodisca vitripennis
AAACGTAAATGAGAAATTACAGAAATGAGCAGAATTTTGATCAAAATGTAATAATGTTGTTTCATAATTTCGAGAAAAAAATTAATTACGAGTGCCTCCGGCCGAAGTTTGCTGCCGAAGCCCGTTCTGATGTCAATAAAAGAAAAACATCCCTCGAGATAGTACCCTATCAGTAAAATATAACATACTAGAGGGCAGATCAAAAATAAAAATTGAAATGTAATGCAACGGCAATTATGTAAAGTTAAAAAACTAAATAAAATCATGAAAAAACTCAAATATATAAGATGGATATTAACAGAGAACACGTACCATTAGTGTGTTGGCGGATATAGCTCAAACAGGCAGCAAGACAAAAGTGGTCTATCACAACGAAACGACAAAGGTCTCCCGGTTTAAAGAACACCACTCGACCGCACGGACTAATAAAAGCAAATACACTCATTTTTTAAAAATGCCCTGTTCTATTAAAAAAGAGATAATTTCCGTTCGGCTTAAAAACGTAAGCTCTTTATTTTGCCCTACGAAACACTCCGAACACACACAATTCACTAGGGTTGGTTGAACTCGTGGAATGGTTGATTCATCAATGAGTAAACTCACTCATCCTCAATCCGACCTACTGAACACCGAGATCTTGTGTAGAACTGACCTATGCCCCGGACAACTCAGATAACAGGTATGCTATCAGGCTGCTATCAAAATATTCAAGTAAACAGATTATCCAGACACGAGCACACAAACTGAACATTAAAAACATTAAGAAACTTTACCACTTTATCAATATACCCCCTAAAATCATTTTATTTGTCATTTGCACCCCCTAATTCTATATATATTTTTTGTTCCAGGAGGGTGAGCAGAATACGTTGGTAAAGTCAAATTCGTGATTTGCCGCCTCCGGCGTTTTAACTTACTGGTATCCTTACTTAATCATAACCATTGATATAATCAATCGATACTGATAAATTATTTTGAACCATTAATTATAATCCTATATCAACAGCTTTAAACACTTTCAAATAATACGGGTATGGTAAGGGTAATGATAAGCGGGAACGCGACCCACCCCGGCGGGTTTTTAATATCGAGAGATATGTAACCATCGATACCTTAATATTTGCAACTGAAAATCCTAGGATATCAATCGATATAAAAGTATCTATAGTCCGTCAATAACAATCATATGATTTAAATTAAAAAATGAATTTAATTATTACAGAGTGAACAAACTGATTATTATTACCAAAATTAGGAAAACTGAAGATGACCATAATTGCTCCTCTCACAGATACAGTTGTTATCTCTTCCACAAATTTCACATAATGGGTTTTTGGTACGAGTCCAACATGTTGAAGTCACAAAAACATGTCTAATCATCTTTCAAAAGCAATGTCCGTGTAGTTTTTTAAAATTGACTGCCATTTTTTAATAAATGGCATAGTTTAGTAATTATTTCTGATGAATTGTGTCACTAAGTATCCAGAATAGATGCCGGCTAATGCATGACTGAAGTCCGGCACAATTTTGACAAACCGATCTGTCAGGAGAGCAAAACTGAACTTTGCTCTTCTGAACAGGTTGGACAACCCAATGAAAATAAAATCACATGTTGGCCGGCGTTATTCAACAATTAATGTTTTTTTTTGGATAATCATATAAAACCTAGCATCTCTTGGTTTCACAGTCAGTAAGGATTAAAAAATAAATAAAATAAAAAGAAAACACTACAATTGGAGGCTCAGATTTTAAATACAAACTTACTTAAGTTGCTGGACTCTAAATTAAGTGACATTAATATTATTATTAAAATTATATCACTGGCCACACTACAGATAATAGTTGTCAGTAAATTCCGAAAAAAAGTTTATTGTGAATTGATATGTGGTAAATTATTGATGGAATAAATTATTATTATAATCAAATGTTACTTATGGTAAAATTGAAATTGAACATAAAATGTTGAAATATTTAATAATAAAATTGAAAGTAAATACCTTATACGAGTGTTATTTGAATGAGTTACAGCTGTTGACTTAAAAAGATTATTTAAGTTAATTGTTCAAAATTATTAATCAGTATCGATGGTTATGATTAAGTAATATCAGTTTGCCAAGTTCGATATAAAAAACCGGGTCAGTTTATCGTACTCCTACCCTATAGAGCAAGCAATAAAGGCGGTTTTACAATTCTTAGCAAAACATGCTGTATGTGGCATATTGTTAAATGCAGTAAATGTTATATAACATTAAATTCAGGTTACTTGTGTAATCCTTGTAGGCCTGTATGTTACATGGGTAGTAAATGACTATATTCAAGGGATGCTACAGGTACAGTGGAAAAGTCAGGGAAAAAAAACAGGAACCTGGAAATCCAGGGAAAAAGTCAGGGGACTGAATCAGGTCTCAAGTCAGGGAAAAGTCAAGGGGAATTTCCGAACGTTTTGTCCAGGGAGAAAAATATAAAATCCCTTTACAAAATTATAAACTCTGTAATTTTCTATGTGCTACTACTGACATTACTTAATGGTGCAGTGTTTCTAAAGTATTTTTACTTCTGTGGTTGTAAAAGTGCATTTAAGTCAATCTTTTTGTACGTATTAAACTGTGTTTCACTTTATTTTTTGCTTTTTTATATTTGCCACCCTGTTAGCCTCAAACACCGCTTTTTTTCCGGGGGCACCCCATTAATTGGCCAAAAAACCCTGGGGATTGCAACGTCGAAAAAAAGTCAGGAGAAAAGAAAAAATGAAAAAATTTGGTTCTCGGAAATCAGGAAAAGTCAGGAATTTCATTATTGTGACTCCTGTAAGCAACCTCTGTATTATATTACATGTAACAAATGCTTGATGTAGCCATGGGTTTTCTTCGATCGTTATTAGACTCTGAATGGATAGCAGAAATTTTTTGCTAAAATGTCGCAGATATCTGCTAGAAATGAAAGAATTTATTTAAGATTAGCAAAAAGTGAATTTTAGATATACCATGGTTATCAACTGTACTTTTTTAAAACTGAGTTTGTGTACTTGTAGCAAATTGTGATAATAATCAGATTCTTCAATGTCTGTCACTTTATTTACAATTATTATTACATGTATATTATATAATATTAGGGTATTTGTTATAGTATGAGACATATTAATGGCATTGGTTGTGTCAAATGAACTTCGCTTTAATTGTGTTAGCTCTGAGATATATTATTTAAACTTTGAATGGGTAGTAGAATGATTAGTTTCTTGTGATAGCACTGATATTAAAATTATGGTTACGGTTTGCCCACAATCCAGTATGAAGAACACAAAAATATAAAATTTATAGAAAAAGACATGGATAGAACGAAAAAAAATAACTCTTTAATTACAAAATTACAAACTGTACAACGATTATCAATATCGTTTAGAATGGGGTCATGATTCAGTTATAATGCCCCCCAACGGCTTAATAACTTTTTTCAATGAACTTAGAACGTTATAAAACGATGTAGTTGTGTAACAGAAAACTAACATTCGCATCAATCAACAAGCATTTCCAGTGTATTGATGATCGGCATTTGTTGTCACTGTGTATCTTATTCTCTTTCTCAAAGAATCTCCCGATTAATAGGCGGCCAGGGCCGCGAGGCATCCACATGATTAAATTTAAGTTTTTTTGCACGGTGACATAATTACCTTTCCATTAACAATATCAATTTATAATTTCTGATCAGCCCCTCTAGAATTTGAACATATTTTACTGATAGGTAACTATCTCCGAGGGATGTTTTTTTTTATTCGGTGACAATCAGCGCGGGAAGGTGCTTGCCGAAGGCCCCAGCGCTGATGGCCAGGAGGCAACTCTCATTTTTGGGCTGGCGGAGTGTGATCAAGAATAAAAACAAGTTTTGTGTGTTTTTGTGTTTCAATAAAGAGTTTAGTTTTTGTTGTTTAGGTAATGTTATGTTTTAGTTGAATTTTTGTGTCTTGGAGAAATGTTAGGGGTTTAAAAAACATCGTTATCTACTAGAACCGCTTCAGACTTTGACCTCTGTCTTGAGGATGGGGAGGGGTTTGCGATAGGACAATTCCTGTTTCTATTTTGACGAAATATTGTTCTACGCTAATATAGTAATCAGTAGGAAGCTATAATGTCCAAATAAACGATTCATGTCGTGGGTGGTGGTCGGTATATTCCCAAAGTACCAAAAATTTATTAATTGAGATCTCTTTCACATTTTTAATTACCGTAATAATAAAGCCAAATAGCGCTAGGCTTGGCAATGTATAGGCCTCATACTAGTATTGTAATGTGTAGTAGCTTAAAATTTGTAGGTAAGGAAATCAGTTTTTCCACCAAACTAGCCTATATTATAAATAAACTTTCTTGTCAAAGTTTCATGAAATTTAGAGAAAGTCAATAATGTAGATTTTATTAAAGGTAGTCCAGGTCTGGCTGCCAGTTCTGTATCAGACTACTGTACAACAAATCCTTATTAAAATAATAAGAATTAAAACTATTGACATATTCCATTAAAAACTATATTCACAAAATAACATTACCATTTTATCCTGGTGTATAAAAAACAAGTTAATTTTAGTTGTAATATTTTGTAATTATATTTATTTTACATTTCAAGTTTTATTGAGAATACTACAAGGCGTTTTATTGGTGAAGGGTATATGAAAAAAAGACACTCAATTAACTGTATTTAAATTTGTGAAAAGCCGTATATTTTAAAAAGTCGTGTAGTAAAGTGGAAAGATTTTGTTCCTTGGTATAAGGGCTGTCACAAAGTGTGATATAAGTTTATTGAGGACATAAAAACAAGATGCTATTTAGATGTATGAAGATAAAAAACTGCCATTTTAATTACTGTATGTTATCAACTTCTGATAATTCTGGAGCAATTATATTTTTTTTCTTTTGAATTAATTTGAGCAATTACTTTTCATATTATCAATATGACAATCAAACAGTCTTATAAGCAAGCAAGATAAAATGAAAAATTAAGAGTTCAGAAGTAGCCATTGTTTGCTGAGGGATAAGAAGATTCAGAGTCCACACATTTAATCACCTGGCATAGGTATAAACATCATTCTCTAATCATTCCGTGGTTCTTGTGCTTTGAGTAGACGTGTGAGTCTGTAATATGTATTATAGAGTTGGATAAAAGTGTAAAATTATCCATAGCTTATGTAAGTAATGAATTTGCTATACTTATATCAGGATTGGAGTGCTAGAATGGTCTAAGCTTGAATTTAGGTACTATCTCAAGGGGTTGTTTATCTATTTCTGCCATCAGTTCGAGCTTGGGATGATATCAAAGCCCACATTTGATGGCCAGGAGCAATTATGATAACTAATTTGTCATTAATAAATAGTGCAGTCATTGAAGCGAAAAAAAAATTACGGTCTTTACCTCCGAATTTTTTTACTGTTTTGAACCGATTTGCATGATATTTTTGGAATTAGGCTCATCTTACACTTAAACTTCAAAAGTGAAATCGATCTGAACTCCGCCTATTATTTTTAAGGGGTGTAAAACAACCCCTTAATGGAAAAAATTGGGACTTTGAGCCATTTTATCGCTAGAAAACTTGTATAATAGTAAGCTGGTGAAATTGTAAAGTGTTTTCTAACACAATTCCCTCATATTATAAATCATTTCAACACCTTGAAAATCTTACAACCCTTGCAAACAACCCTTTAAATTGAAAAAAAATCACAAAAAAATACTTTGGATATGACATAAAAAGATATTTTTATAGAGTAAAGTAATATTTTATATTCTCTATATTAATTATCATATTTTTAACCCCCTTTCAACCCTTGACAACTACCCCTTGATAAAAAATAAATCCTACCAATACAGTTTCGTAACTAGAAAAAAGCTATTGGAAAATTAAGTTGCATTCCACAAGCTTTTTCTTATGAATATGCTTTTAAACCCCTCTCCCACCCTGTGAAGTAAGGTCAATTTTAACTTTCTTTATTGCAATGTATGAATTATAGTATATTAAAAACTTGGTAGAAGAAACGAGTGTTTCCACTGTTTAAAATTACTTTTTTATGTAGGGCAGAACTAATTAATTACTAATATATAATTTATGTAGCAAATAGCTCTAAAAATGTGTTGAAATTATAAAATTGCACTATACACAATCTATCAGTTTAATTTTATTATCGATTTAATTTGGGTGACAATTTTATCGATTTCTCACATGAATATTTGAAAAAAAGTAATTACATTAATCGGAGGAATAAGGTTAAAAGCCGACCAGGACTTAGTTCAATTAAAATAAATTTTTTATTAATTTTTTTTAATTATTTTTTTTTTTTTTAAACAATTTACTTTATTTTCAATTTAAATTCTATTTTATAAAAATTACCCTGATATAAGACTGCAGACTGGATAAAGTGATGCTGTCGTGCTCTTTGTATAGTACGAACGTCATTACTAGTAGAATATATGTTCATTATATTTTTGGATAATATAATTTTATGGCACATATTTTAATATAGCTTATTTATTAAAAAAACTTTTTTTATCTACTAACATTTTTTATTAAAAAAAATGTGTTGAAAATAGGGTGTCTAGTTTAAAATATTATATTTAAAACACGTGCTCATTCCTTTGCAGCGGAAATATACTGGTCACATTATAACAAATAAAACGGAGCTCGCACAGCTGAATCACCCGGCTTTTTCGTTGGCCCCATTCACTCATTTGTATGTTATATATACATATAAGAACAAAGCTTGGTATGTATTCTTGCACTACGTATCCAAAATTATATGAGCCATAGTATTGTATTATATATATATATATACACTTTACAATAGTTTTGGGTCTATATTATACTGCGTACCTACACATTGCTCCAAATATTAACACTCCGACATTTTCAGTTAAGTAGAACAAAATATGTTAAGTTTTTGGACCATAACTCCTTCAATTTTCATGCTATCACCAATTTTATAAAAACCCATTTGTAAAATGTAATTAAGAGAGGATACAAACATCCTGTATTGCAAATATATAGTAAAAAACCCTTTTTCTTAAAACGGTGAAGTGTTTAAAGGGCTAAAGAGAGGCTGTGATTGCGCTTGTCACGAAGTTCTTTAAAACAATCATATCTCCGTCACTTTTGGTTTTACGGGAAAAAAAAAAAAAAAAAAAAAAAAAAAAAAAAAAAAAAAACAAAAAAAAAAAAAAAAAAAAAAAAAAAAAAAAAAAAAAAAAAAAAAAAAAAAGAAAAAAAAACAAAAAAAAAAAAAAAAAGAAAAAAAAAAAAAAAAATAAAAAAAAAAAAAAAAAAAAAAAAAAAAACAACCAAAACAAAAAAAAAAAAACAAAAAATAAAAAAAAAAAAAAAAAAAAAAATCAAACAAAATAAAAAAATAGAAAAAAAAAAAAAAAAAAAAAAAAAAAAAACAAAATAAAAAAAAAAAAAAAAAATAAACAAAAAAATCAAATTGTTTGTCCGGAAAATGCCTTAAAATTTTTCATTCCAACAACTTTATACGTATCTCTCGTCATTTTTTAAATATTATGAAAAAGGTGGTTTTTAAAAATTTTGAAAATTTTTTTTTATTGTGAATTTTTTGAAACAATATGTGTCCAGAAGCAGCCAAACTGAGACAATCTGATCTCACTCTTCAGTAACAAAGTTAATGCTAGGTGGAATACGATTAAATTTTAATTTTGGTGGAAATGGCACTTATGAAAACCGGTTGATTTAAAAGAAAAAAACATTAGATGCTCCTATTATTTGCAATACAGCTCACTTATTTTACGGTGCAAAAGGACTGTTTTTTATAGTGCTCATTTTAATGCTTATTTCAAGCAACCTACAAAACCATTTTTTATTAAGAATGCCTAAAATGCATCTGCTCGCCGCTAGATGGCATTGGACCACATCGATTAAATTTACAGTACAAAAACAAAAAACGGCTTTGATCTTTTATATCTAGCTTAATAATGGAACTTAAAATTACTTTATAAAAAAAAAG
>NW_025789516.1:0-7187 GCF_021130785.1 Homalodisca vitripennis
TTTTTAAATATTCCCCTTCCCACTACATAAAACGTGCTGTTTGTTTTTAAATAGCAATTTTAGTATTTACAATATACATAAATTGATTTATATATATCAACGTTTAAAGCCATTTGGTAAATATTACCTTCTTATATATATACACAATAGATTTATATATATATATATATATCAACGTTAAAGCCATTTGGTAAATATTACCTTCTTATGTATGTATATATATATATATATATATATATATATATATTATATATATATATATATATATATATATAATTATATTACACACACACTGGCGTAAACATTAAGGGTTAAATTTAGATACATCTAGTAGTTATCAATCCACTTACAACAGTAGTCTAATGTTTTTTCATCGAAAATTTACTTTCGACAGAGGTACGCAGCAGATCAAACTGTGGTTTAACGTATGACGTCATTATAATACAATCCTATTGTAAATTAAATTTAATTAAAATCTATAAACCAGTTAAATCAAATGTGTTATGAAGAACCTTGTATTTGTGTCCGAGATGTTTATTTAGTAAAACCTGTCCAAACTACATTTTGTTCATAAAGCAACTATGCTGGGAAGGAATGATCAACTCGAATGTTGAGTTTAGCTCCAGTTCACCTTTCTCTTACGTGCAGCGCCTGAGTCCTGAAGCTATTGCAGACCTGATTCCTGAAATCTGGAGGCACGTTCGTCTGAAGCGATCCAAAAAATAGTCGACGACGATGAGCGAAAAGGCTCAAAACGAAACCCCCACATCGTTTCCACATCAGAGTCACCCGGACTACAAAAAGTAGTGCGATCCAGGTGAAGAGGTATTCTCATTGTCAATCAGGTGCATTATTGGAATTGGTCAGATGAAGGTGAACTGAAGCTAAACTTAACATTTACATTTTCGTTCTTAAAATTGTATATAGTTTTTATTCAAACCTATTTTCATTTATTAGTGGAGCTAAATGAAAAGCTCGAATACTGAATAATATTTTAGGATTCAATAGTAAAATCAATATTTCCTTGTTTAATCAAAATGAAACTAAAATCTACCACTTCTCAATTCTAACTTTCATAATAAAAAAGCAATCTCTTTCGAACAGTTCTTATCGTTTCTAATACATTTCTGTTTTGCCCTAATTATTGGGCTGTATTTTGAATATTCGTTAGGTTTCTGCGTATATTGATTATTCTCTTTAAGATTAAATTTCTGAATTCTATTTATTGAATGAATTTAAGTGACTTAATTTCTTGAAAGAAACCATGGCCAAAAAAACAAATTACCACATAGCTACGACACTATTACGTGATTTAGAGCAGATTTTAAAAAGGGCAAACTACACAATTTTGAACTAATTTACTTAAAGTACTGGGGAATATACGAATATTAATACTCATAAGTGAGACGAAATGTGCAAATCAATGATATTATTCAGCAATTACTTACTTGGTACGTTCAGCACAATCAAGATGCCAGTCACAAAATGGATGTAAGCGCAGGCTTCTGATAAACACAAGTTCCAAACTCAGACTTCCGGCCTGACGCACGTTACACACTGAGCAAGTTTTAACATCTACACAAAACTACAGATCCTCGATCAAACCAGTAAACAGCTTGCCGTATTCTTAAGACGGCCGAGATCACGGTAGCGAAATACTTTACCAATAATTTAATTTCTATCTTGCCTCTTAAGAGCCTAAATTCTGCAGATAACTGCGATAAACACAAAACAACTACGCCTCACAATCGCGTTAGTTTTTACAAAGAGTGCATACTTTTTAAATCAGTATGAGAAGTCTAGTATAACTAACTAAGGAATTTTGTAACAATGAATAATATTTAGACAGTAAATGTAGTTAAGGCAGGGTAATCAAGATGATAATTATTGCACGATACTATATACATGCTGTAGTATTACAAATAATATAAAATAAACAATATTTATAACTGCTATAAACACAATTAATATATATATATTATATATATTTATATATATATATATATATATATATATATACAACACAGGGTGTATATTATGTCTGGAAACACCCAAATATATCCTTTAAATAATTTAAATATAAATTTGAAACCTCTTACAATCGTGATAGAGATTGGGCATCTACTTTTTGGAACAATGTTTTGTTATGTCACACCAACGGGGACGTCCTGCCGAGGGTATCGTGAATATTCTTAATGGAAGCCTATACCTTGTGATACATAATTTTAAAGGTAATAGCTTACTGAATTGAATGCCACAAACCGCATCTCAAGGGAATTATTCTATCAGAAAATAGAGCATTTTTAGTATTGAAAATTTACTGATGTTCAACAATGTAATTTTAACATGGTTCTTGCCACAAAATGTGTTACACTAATTTTTTAGCATTTTTTTAAATGTTCAATTAAATAAAAAAAATTTATTTTAAGCTGGTTCTATTAGCACAAATTTGCCAGTTTTTATTACAGTACAATTTATGGAAATACTTATGTTATGATTTCTTATTACAAATAAAAAATAATGTATGATGTTAGAAAAGTCTTACAACAAACGTTTTTACCTGCATTTGGTGTCAAAGCAATTGTTCCGAACTGTGTTCCTTCTACGGTTTGACAATGAGCCAATCTTGTGTAAAATGATTCGACAGAGTTGCCTAACATTTCTTCAGTTATCAAAGCAATCTCCTCTATAATCCTGTTTCTTAGGTCTTCCAAATTATGAGGCTTTCTTCTATAAACATTGGATTTTAAATGACCCCATAGGAAATAATCGATTGGTGACAAATCCGGAGATCTTGGAGGCCATTCGATTTCTCCTCTTCGGCCAATCCATTTATGAGGAAACCTTAAATCCAAATACTCTCTTACCTGTCTCCCATAATGGGGTGGAGCACCATCCTGCTGAAACCATACATTATCAAAGTATTCTCCTGATGCAATTTGAATAGCTGGGATTAATTCATTTTGGAGCATATTGTAGTAAAGTTCGGCATTTAAATTTCCATTGATGAAAAAGGGGTCCAACAATTTTGTTTACCTAAAATTCCACACCATACGTTCAGTTTTTGTGGTTGCTGTGAATGGGACTCAGTAATCCAATGTGAGTTTTCACTAGCCCAGTAACGGCAATTGTGCCTGTTAACATTGCCATTTAGGAAAAAAAGTTGCCTCATCAGAAAATAGTAAGTTGGTCAGAAAATCTCTATTGTCATCACATTTGCGCATCACAAGTTCACAAAACTCAACTCTTCTGTCGTAATCATCCTCACTTAACTGTTGGACTAATGAACTTTAAATGGTTTGTATTTATTAATTTTCAAAATCTTACTCACAGACATAGGGTGCATATCATTTGCTGTGCAGCTTTTCTGAGCGATGTATGGGTCTTCAATAAATGTTTGCAAAACATCTAGTGCATGTTCTTCATCTGTTGCAGATTGTATCCTACCCGACTTTGGCCGATTACGTACCTCCCTGTCATTTCAAAACGCTCAATAGTTTTTTGATATTGTTGAAACACTTTATGGATTCCTTTCTGGGAAAGTGTCATTAAACAAATTACAAACTTCCCGATAAGATCTTTGACGATCGCCATATCCTCGCATCATCAACAGAGTAATTCGTTCTCTTTCAGACAATTCCATTAAAATGCCAAATAAAAATGAACTACTGTAATTAGATAACTTGTTGACAGCAATGCTTCAGAGACACTGATTAACTCGACAGGAATAAATATGACCTTTGTCCATTTGTAATTCCAGTACTTGCTGAAGATTTGATTAGAGTAATTAATTCACTAAAGAGTGGAACTTCACCTGGGATTGATAATATTAGTTCTGGTATGCTAAACAAAATTTATCCTAAGATCTCAGATGTTTTGTTGTATTTAGTTAATTTAAGTTTTGAAAAGGGATTTTTTTCCGGATATGTTAAAGACTGCAGTGGTGATACCCTTGCATAAAAATAACTCTGTTAAAGATTGCAATAACTATAGACCGATATCTCTTCTTTCTATTTTCGCAAAAATATTAGAAAAATTAATGAAAAAGAAACTAGTCACATTTCTTGAAAGAAACAAGTTTTTTAGTGAAAATCAGTTTGGATTTAGGGAAGGGTTGAGTACAGAGGTAGCATTAATTCTCACACATTGACTCCTTTTTGATAAATAACTTCCAAACCAGGAATAAGCATTTCCTCTAACCCCGCTCATATATAACTTTTCCAAAAAGAATTTTGTGATCTACTGTGTCAAATGCCTTTTTTATATCTAAGAAAATTCCACTAATTTTTTTTTCCGGAATTTAAAGGGGACTCATAAACTAAATCCATGAAACGTTTTAACAACGTTTTTAGTGAAATTGGTTACATCAGTAGTGGAGTACCCCAAGGGTCATTTTTGGGGAGCAATTCTTTTTTTAATTTACATTAATGATCTTTGTAATGCAAAATTAAAGGGAAAAATTAAAACATCTTTTGCGGACGACACAGCTTTGTGTTTACGTAAAAAATAGTTGGACTGAAATAGAGCAAGCCATGAATTCTGACTTGAACGCTATTCAATGGTGGTTTACAAGCAATTGTATGCTTTTAAGTCCGGAAAAAACAAAATACATAAATTTCAATTTAAGAAGTGAGCAAGAATTTGATAATGAAATTATATATAAATGTATGGACTGTTTGCTTAAAAATACCCATTGCAATAATAGATGTGCAATTGTGTCACAGACTTATAGTTTGAAATATTTAGGAGTAATTTTAGACAGGGAGGTAAACTGGAAGAAACACATTGAAAGTTTAAAGAAAAAGTTATACAATACACTAAGATGTTTCTATTTTTGAAAAACATGTGCACGGAAGATGTCTTAAGAATGTTGTATTTTTCATTAGTAAACAGTAGACTGGAATATGGTTTTTTTCTGTTGGGGTGGGACTTTTGACAACAGTTTGAAACCACTTTTTACACAGCAAAAGAAAATTATTAAATTAATTAAACGAAAAAGTAAATTTGAACCATCTTGGCCTTTATTTGTAGATTTAAGAATTCTCCCTTTAAAATATATGTTTGTATATAAAGTATTAAAAATTTTTTTCATGAAAAGTGGGAATTTGAATGAATTAAATAATTGTTACAAAGATAAATTGAGGTATAAAGAACGTTTGGAAGTACCCAAGCCAAATTTGACACTTTTTACAAAAAGTTATTGTTTTATGGGTCCTAGAATTTTCAATATTATTCCGAAAAGCATTGCAAATTGTACAAATGATAAGTTGTTTGCAAAAAAATTGAAGTTTTGGCTTTTAAAAAAAGATAATATTTTATCACCTTATTAATATACAAGTTTAATTTGTTTGAATCTATATCGTAAAGAAACAAACATTATTCTAAGCGGCTAGGTTTGATGATGTTATATTGCCACAATTGCATTTATTTAGTGGGACTTTATGTAGTTAATAAAATATAAAAATCTTTGTAGCGCAAATTGTTTAATCTTGGAGAAGGAACCTCTACACAGGGTTTGCCTTAGAGGCCCTATGTTTTTTGAAAGTAAATAATATTGGATATATACTAGAATATGTGTGCTGCATTTAAACTTATATTTTTATTTATTATATATATTATATATAGTATTTCTATTCTTTTAATAATTATGATAAAATTTTTGATATTGTATAGTTTAATCGCAGTCATTGATTTAAGACTATATGTGAATTAATATTATTACCATCTTTTTTGATAATTTTGCACCAGATTATTTTAGTTGTGATGGATTGTAATTACTTTCGAAAAATAAATATATTCTATTCTATTCTATTCTAATTCCCAAGCTTAGACCTGTCTAGTGAAAGCTCCATGCTCAACAAACTGAAAACCTGTAGACCAGATGATAATAACACAATAATGTTTCTCATAGGCTAGTGACCTTTGTCTCTTTAAACCTTCCTGCTGGACTGGAAAACACCAAGTACAGATTCATAAGTAATCAGAGAAAGTGACTCATAAGTTTTATTCATTGTAATAAAAACTGGTAAATTTGTACTAATGAAACCAGCTTAAAAATAAATTGTTTATTTTATTTTAATTAAAATTTTTAAAAAATGCAAAAAATTAGTGAAACACATTTTGGGGCAAGAACCTGTTAAAATTACATTGTGAACATCATAAATTTTCAATACAAAAATGCTCTATTTTCATAGAATAATTCCTTTTTAGATGCGGTTTGGGGAATTTAATTCATAAGCTATTTCCTTTAAAATTATGTATCACAAGGATAGGCTTCCATTAAAAAATTCACGATACCCTCGGAGGACGTCCCCCGTTGGGGTGACATAACAAAACAATTTTTCCAAAAAGTGATCCCAATCCTATCACGATTGTAAGAGGTTTCAATTTAATTTAAATATTTAAAAGGGTATATTTGGGTGTTTCCAACATAAAATTTTCACCTAAAAAATAAATAAAAAAATATATATAAAATATATATTAAAATATATAATATATCTAGAAGAAGAAACATAATGAAGAATTTTTGTAAAAATAAAATTTAAAAAAAAATTAAAAATTAAAAAGTAATAAATTTTAAAAAAAGGGGAAAATTTCACAATATTACTTTTTCTTCTTTCAAAGAAAGTAAACAAATATTTAGCTTAGGGGTTCAACAAAAATTTGACTTTAATTTTTTTTGACCTCATTAAGGGGGGGCATGTTGCTACATTTAAACCTAAAGAATATTTTTCAACGACCTTTTCTTTTTTAAAATTACGTAATAATAATCCCAAATAAACAACAAAAAACATAAAGTATTTTAAGGTGCAAATTAAAAATTAAATATATGTTATTCTATTAACCCGAAATATTAATTTGAAACAACTTTAAACGTTCAATCCCCAAAGCAACATTGTGTACTTAGAGTAAGTGAGAAAGTTGTCTAAACAATTATTTTGATCGTCTAGTTTGGCTACAGGGGTTTCTTCAATATTTGTCGTTTTTAAACAAATGCCAACTGAAGATATCTAAGTACTAAATTCTAGAAGAATCTAAATTATAGAAAAATCACTAAAATTTTCCCAATTGAGTGTTTTGATTTTTAAAAAAACCTTTCGTGAAATCTGATAACATAGTCGAATATCATGGTACATGAACAAGATTTTTAAAATATATTTTTTTTAATGGGAAAAAAATAATTGTTT
>NW_025789517.1:0-8570 GCF_021130785.1 Homalodisca vitripennis
TAGATTGATTAATAATCTAAATCCTTAAAACCATTAGAGATAAGAAAATATTATTTCAAGTACCTAATAAAACATAGGTTGCAATTATTTCATATTAGTTTCCTTATAATGAAATAGTTATTCCATGACGTGTTTGCATTTATAACTAAAGGCAAGGATCTAATTTTAAACGTTTTAATTCTTATTTCTTTTAATTCTTGTATCCACAAAAACATTGTCTCCATACAATATTATCAACCACCTTTAAACATCAGCGTCATCTATGACCCCCATTCCTCCTAAAGTTTTAGGTACAGTTGATTTGGTTTTACAGTACAAACCAATGGATTTATGATTTTTAAAAAATATATCATCCACAGACTTCTTAAGCTCCACCCACACCTAAGATACTAAGGCATTAACAACTAAAGATATTACATGCATTTATGAAAGTCATAGAGATCGTTTTCGATATCTCCGAACAGGCACTTTGACCAAAGGATGTAAGGTCTTCATAGCCAGTGATTATTGTGTGCGAATGGTCTACATTGTGAGTTCTATTTATAATGTGTTCAGATAAGTACAGATAAAAGTCTACTAGCTGAGAAAAATGTGGCCATAAAAACTAAATCTTCAAACGAAATCTTTGCTAAAGTAAGCATATATAAATTAACTATGTTTTAATAACATAAAAACTGTTGGTCTATATGAGACTTTTAGAAAGATTATAATACTTGAACCTACATCTACAAAGGCATAATAAAGCGCGGGATTGCCGATTTGAAAGGAAATCCAGTATTTTTTTTTTTACAGAATAGCCAATATATTTCGAGTAAATGTCTATCCCTATACTAGCATATAAGAATGTTGATGTAATTGAATTAAAATATTTCCATAGATAAAAGGAATATATAAATTGTATTATTTATAGATAGAAAATTGTAGCTATTCTAAATTAATTATTTAGAAAATGGGAATAAGCCAGTTAATTCATTGACTGATAAGAAAAACCAAATGTTTTCCCTAAAATATTGTTATTGAGACTTAAAAATAAAAGCTTAAAGAATCGCCATACATTTAAATATTACCTAATGAAAACGCAAATAACAAAGTTATAAACCTACAAATCAACGGCCATATTTTGTAATTTAAATCGTAAGAAAAAATAAGAATTGCGTAGTGTTTTACAAGAGTTTTGAGTGTACAGGTTCCGTTTGGATAATCAGTGAATATAAACACACTGTAAGGTGTTACTAGCGTGGCGTTGCCCTCTAATCTTGTAGTTGCAGACCAGTAGGCCAGCAAATGGTGCTGTACGTGGACTGAAAGCTTGCTGGTCGTTTCCATTATACGGCTTCAGTGTCTTTACGACATAGTAGTAATCTGTCATGAGTACTCAATATAGATTACTCTTTTGCTAATATTAACGTCAACTTAAATGATACGCTAATTAAAAAAATAAGCTTAAAGAGTATAAAATTGAGTAAATAACATAATTGCAGTACTGTAAAAATTAATTTTTCCAAAAACAATAGTTATACCATGTCATGGAAATTTGTTTCATACCAATCAGAAAGTGTATAGCATCAAAACGTTTGTACTGGCTATCACTTTATATTGATTTTTAAAATCATTGTACCAATAAAAAATCGAATTAAACAATTGTAATATTTATTCATATGAAAATAAATAAATTGTATACATTATTATGAAATCCTGTATAAAAATTCCGTCAATATGTTTTGAATTTAGAATTAAGTATTTTTGACCTAAGAACTTCATAAGTTTGTGTAGTTTACAAGAGGTTTGAAAATCTTTTTTTTTATTGAAAGCAGTTGCTTGCGATAGATATATATGAGTTATTTTTCTCTAAATATAAAATTTATCAAATAGTATTCCATAAAATCTTATCTTCTCGACTGTCTCCACTGCATCCTTAAAATAATTCTAGCTTGTTAATTTATTTCGAAATATATAGAAATTTTTTTAATACGTCAACCGCATAGTGAATAGATGACAAATAATTTGAATGCTTCTAATGGCACAATAATGAAATTTTACAAGTAGTATGTATATATATATATATATGTTTTATATATATATATGTTTAAAATATAATATATATATATATATGTATATATATATAATGTATAATATATATATATAACTAGTACTTGTTAAAGTTATAGTAGTATAGTTAAATATTTACTAAATATATGTTTCATAAAATTTTCCTTTAACAACTTGGAACTTATTGCACTTTGTGTCTGCAAAATCCACATGCAAAGTATCAAATATTTTTAGTGACAGAATTGTAAAGTGACAAATATCTATTTATTCTCTGATTGAATATTCCGTTGAAAAATTGTATTAGCGATTTCAGGGCAAAACTGTTAGTTAAACATGCTAGTTAGCATGCTGAAGTAAACCAATGTTTTATAGAATCTGGTAAATATGTATTTGTATATGCTTGAATCATTACAATAACGCAACTCTGATATCTTGATGAAATATTGCTTTCGGTAAAAATAAAAATTTACTTTATGCTAAAATTTTATATTTACCAAATGTGTTTAGGTGGGATTGCCTACGGTAATAATTTAGATCCAACTGACCTCGCCTGTCACGACCAAAGTTGACCCGGTTGTCATGGCTACCGAATTGATTACACCTGTGGTAGAGTGACCTATCATTTATAACACTCATTGTTCCCTCAAACAAGAAAACATTGCTGCTACCCCCCCGCAAGATACGTAATGAACCATGTTTTTACCAAATAATTCTATTATTCATCATAGTATCTTACTAAAATCTTGGAAACGATACTATCAACCTCCCCCATCACTTACTCCACATTAAGCCTTGCAATAGTTACAGTATAACTAAGATACAACACCGAGCTAAAATTCCGTACGCAAACCGGACCGTGTTTTAGCTTAAATGTTGCCTTTATTGACGTTAAGCTAAAAGTATAAACTACATACACCTAAACTTTTTATTCTGCAGCTTATCCAGAATAAAACCTCCATCCATACAGCATGCATAAGGAGTTCTGAATCCACGTTACGTCCGACGATTACAGGTGAAATAGCTTACAGTTATATCGGCTATGATGCGTTATAACCTCTGCTAAATAGTCTGTTTTTGCTGATTTAAGCATGGACTACTAGATGAAAGAATAGGAAAAAATGGGTTTGTCGCCACTTGGAATGCTTCAAAAAGAGTAAACATATTTTGTGTCAACGCATACAAAATAGAATTGTTGTCTTCGCCTGACAGGCTATCGACTTGGGGCGATTTAGTCTTACTCTTTTTATTCTTTTAACCTTCTTCCTTCATTGTACTTCTCCGATTTTCTTTGTTACAACATCTTTTCCCTAAATCCATATCGCCTTAGACTTCATATTTCTTTGGCTAATTGCCAGGTTATAAAATACATAATCGAATTAAACACCCCTTTCCATATAACTAGTTCACGACAAACACTTTTAATCACATGTATTGAGTTCACCCATCGGATACTCAAGTGGACTTTAAGAGAAGAAATTTCACACCACACACCGTTTTTTTCAGAGTCTTGTATTATAATATACAATAACAAACTTATTGTCTTACTTATTGTGGACCTTGTATACCAAGACAATTTAGGACGAGCCCTACCCCATTGTGTACAAACACATCTGATAATTAAAAAAAGTCTTCAATTCGTTGAGTGGCACGGTTGCATGTTTCCTCGATTTCCCTAATGCATTAGTGGGTTTGATCATGCATGGTACTCCTTCCGGCAGCGAATGATCAGCAGAGAGGATGTGTTGTCAATCAAGAGAGCATTATGGCTGTAACTTCCAGCATAACTGAAGAATACGTGACATGCTTGCAATATTTAACTATGCTACCTTAGGCCTTCCAGCTCTAAATGTACTATGTGACAGCTACCTAATACCTTTTTACTGTGTTCAATCTTGCGTACATATCCCAAGGCCGATATTTTATATATCCACAAAACTGGAGGAGAGCTTAGAATTTCAGGTTATTGAAGTTTTAGTTTTATACAACAAAAATATTTTGTTTAGATTTAATAATAAGTCTATTGAAGGTTAAAAGTATTGTAATATTTATTTCCGAAATTTAATTCCTAAATAATTTTCTCATTAAACAAAAAGGCTTATAATTTTTACAACCACAAAACTGAGGGATTATTTTATTTAAGCAGGTGGTCTACTATAATTAGTACATCTTTATAAATAATCTGATATTTAAAAGATTTTAATTAAGTTGAACTAAATATATATACTTCAATTTTATCCTCCAAATTCCTCAATGGTTGTAATTAACAGGAGTATCCAGAAGCGCACTCAAACAATCATTGTATTCCATAGCGTGATCAATTAGAACTTTCAACAAAGTAAGTCTTCTATTTACAATCCCTATATTTAAATTTATATAAATGCTTTATATACTACGTGTTGTCCAAGTGAACAATTTATTTCTGAGAAGAAAATATACGTAAAATAAATTAAAATTAATGTTTAGAGGTAACAAAATAAATTCGACAAATGTAGGAAAATATTTGTTGCGTTAAATGGTTACATTATTATAAAAATGTCGTGGGGAGTGTCATGATTCTTTTTTTATGTATGTATACAGTACAAAATAACGAATGTAAAAACAATTACATTATTAAACCTAGCCTAGATACAGTTTCATGTGATAAGTGTTTGCAACCTATATGTAACATATAAATTCTTTCAATGCCAAGGAACATTAAACAAATTGGAAGAGGGGGGGGGGGGGGGGGGGGTAAGTTGTCGCATTCTAAATTCATTATCAATATTACATGATATTTAAAAAGACAGACTATACACATTTAAAACTATTTGAAATAAACTTTCATGTTAAACAGAACTAATATTTCGGAGCCAGAATAAAGGTTGAAAGTTGAAAATATTTCTTATATTAGTTAGTTCAATTTTAATTATTGTTGATTCAGAATTGTTTAGAATTTTTTTGCCAGTAAACGGTTTTTTGTCAAAATTATTAATAATAAGCAATTATTAATCGAAAAACCATGTGGATGAGGAAATATTCAAAATCTATAGAACATTAAAAATTGGCATTTTAAATATTTATTTTCATTATTCAGCTTGGCCTTTTAGATCAAACCGTAGTGGAAGAAATTAGAAACAATTCTATGGAAACATACTTTTAAATTACCCACACAACACACCACACAACACGACGCACACACACACACACACACACACACACAACAGTCAACACACACACACCACACACACATCACTACACACTATAATTTATATATCATTTGAAATTATTGCATTTTATATATGGCACGATGAACTGGAACACAATATATTGAATACATAACTATCCGTTCTGCAGCGTTTTAGAGAGCTATTGTTAAGTCTATAACTCAAAGTAATATTTTATAAGTGCAATATTTATAAGGATTGCACAATATATTAAAGGTTTTTAGGACCCATACACTAGAGCATGATCGGAGTTTGATGATATTAAATTACAATTTCCACATAGAAAAGTTTTTGAACACTGTCAACAGTGTTAAGAACAGCTGCCGATAATTACTTGTGAATTATTAAACTCTAAATTAATTAATTTCCCGAGACAAACCCGTCACTACCTGCGGGTTGCTTGGAGAGTCGTTAATTCCTCTTGTCGCTAGAGGATAATCAGATATTTAATTACAACAATCATTGAGGTTTTGGAAAAGATAATCTCGGCTCATTTTTATAACATCACGTTATTTTTAATTAAATACGATAGAAGCAAAAAAAAGAACAAACAAAGTCACTTTAAGAATTTATTAGTATTATTGTGGTATTATTACCCACGTATCAGCACATTCCACTAAATAAAATAAGGTTATGTAAAATTGTCCTAAAGTTGACAGATCAATAATTTCCAAACCTACTCCACGTTTTTCAAAAGCTTAACGTAAACGTACATCTCCTATAAATAACAATAGTTAGAAATTGTCCTGTTCTCATTTCCAGACACGCGAAGTTCTGGCGTAATTAACCGACTTGTCTATACTGACACACAGAAGGGCACGGTGTGGGGCGTAGCGCAGCTTATAGCTCTGAATTATAAAAGGGCAGTCACTTCAATTACCTTAGATTTATCTCTAGGCACCTTGGCAAAACTTTGAAATCCATAAATACTAGTACAAGTGCTTTTATTGCATTCAAGTAAAAGGATAGAACTACGTCACTTGCTTTTGCCAAGCAAAATGTAATCGTAAAATAAATGAACCACATTGCACGACACATAAAAACTTTGCTGTTGCGATATAGCGATATGTTGTCTGTGGCCTACAAATTACACAGAATATTTTAAATTTGATATTTAATAATTGGTTTAAAAATAGATGTAAAATAGTTTATTACTATTATGATACCGTTGTGCACAGCAACTAGGAACTGACTCGTCACCACGCACAAGCCTCTATGGCCCATGTGGGACTAATTTCATTCATATTATGTGTACTATGTTTGTTTGCAAATTTTGAAATCAATTTGATTTTGATTTGATCTTGTTTTAAACATAATGAAAATGATGATGGATACTAAAAAGTGTTTCTTTTTTCTTTAACTATTAATGAGTATTACCTAATACCGACCCATTAAACGAGTTTGGTACGAATACATATTCTCTTGGGAAATAAATCTATTTGGTATATCCGTTGACTTTATACATTTAAATCCCTGCATTTCGAATATAATATGTCTATATTAACCACATGACATGCTGTGGGAATTCATATTCGTTATAAATAAACTGTCCTTGCCCAAAATATATGAGAAATACAGTACGTACTTAGTTTTATTTATTACAGTGAAAATTTATTTTGAACATTTCTTGCAGTATAATAGGTTTTTTTAATTAGAACTTTTAACTTGTGGGCCGAATTAAAAATATGTACCCACATAAAATTAGCTATATGGAGAGGGATTTATTCAATGAAAATGTTGAGTCCATTTCACCTTCGGCTTAGTACAGTATTTTTAGATGTGCAAACTGCCACAGACCTGACTCCTGGAATATGGGGTTTACACAAATCTGAAGGGATTCCACCAAGACTGATTTATCTAAGAACAGAAGATTATCTTAGAAATACTTTTAATACTTATTACAGCCTATGGTTTTAGTATTCAACGCGAATATCTCGAAAACTAGTTACTGTTAGTTTTCGTGGATATTTATATTTTATAACAAGAAAAATGTTTTCGACATCATAGACACCTAGGGATCTGTATAGATTACCCAGCAAAACATCCCCCTTGATATAGATGAAAAGGTGTTTCTCACTGTCTCATTATGAAGCACCTTAGATTGTCCTTTGCCTGCTTTAAACTGAATTCATAAATACTACACCTTAGTAACCGAGTTTTTGTATACAAAAACAGCTAGAGTTAAGTATCATAAGTGCTAAGTAACTATTTTGAAGGTATTCTAACCTTTTTGATTCTACACCTTCAAAAGAAACGTCGGGACTACATAGTCAAGTCTGTAAGAGCCAGATTAAATTGGTTACACTAAGGCTAATATTAAAAATGGACTGAACTAAATGACATTAAAATAAGTTGCTGAATTTAATCTCTTATTAGAAAAAAAATAAACCACCTAATAAAACAATAAAAATAATACTTTTTATATCGTGAAATTAACGAGTACGTTTTAAATCGCAAGATAGATAAATCGTTTTAAAATAAACTGTCAAAAGGCAAAAGTAATCCACTTATGACCAACCCAACAACCTACAACTAATAAAGGCTGGAACAGAGGTAAATGCTAGAACAAAGGAAGAGCATTTTCGAGATAAAATGTCAAACAAGAAACAGATACTATTTTGATTAAAATCAGGGAGACGTCAAGGGAAGGTAAAGGTAAGCAGTTGAGTTTACAAAGAGAAATAGGTCTAAAAAATTTTTTTACCATTACTTTTCCAACCCTCCGTTACTTCCCACGTCCTTGATAAGTGATACGGAAATTGCCATACAGATTGCAGTGGGTCGACTTGAGCAACATGTTCCAAACAATTTCATAGACATAACTTAATAGCCGTAACATAAGTTAGTGTTTCCTAAGGCTATAACTAGAGCACTCTGACTATAATTTATAGTAGGCGCACTAAAACAAGCACTCCACATCCTTCCCCTATCTTCTAGATCAATCTATTAGAGTCCAATCCTCTCGATTTTGAACTGGGGACAATCACGCACAATTTCAGACTCCCTCGCTAAAGAAATCTATCACAGTTTTTGTTTGAATCTGACTTAGTTCTTTCAGACATTTATGTCCCCTACCCGTTCTCGCTGAGGGCTCCACACGGGTGTCTCAGAGGCATATATTAGTTTTAAATTACGTTCGACACCCTACATAATTTGAAAACCCAAACCCAAAGGGGACAGTATTACGTTAATTTTTTTTTTGACTTTGACATGGTTTTTGCCCACGCCCCACAAAGGGCCCCCATCAAACGGATAATAAATGCCTCTCACCGGTAACTCTTCTTTACTTAAGGGTTCACCACTGAAAAAATACTTTTT
>NW_025789518.1:0-6970 GCF_021130785.1 Homalodisca vitripennis
AATCGTTGACTCAACGACCCTTTCTGAAAAATAACAAATAACAGGGGGTCTTTTACTCTACGAAGCGTTGTGACAACGACCCGATTTACTAAGAAAACTAAAAGTTCATCCAATGGTTCTTTGTCACAACGACCCTTTTTCCATATTTTTTTATCTAATTCATTAAATTGGGCCGTTTACACTACGGACCTTTGTGTCAATGGCCCAAATATAAATTAAAAGTTGAAAAGTAGAAAATGGTTCGTAGAATCAACTTTCAGAATAAGTTGAAATATATGTATTAAGGGGTCGTTGACTCAAAGACCCTATAATGCATCTAACCTCAAATAAGACATTCTAGGGCTTTTACTCAACTGATCGTTGTCTCAACGCCCCTCCGTTGTCCAACACTACTGAATTTGTGACATCTCATGAAATCGAGCGGCAGATTAGCGAAATAAAAATGGGCCTCGCTTTAAACGACGAAGGGGCTTCAGAACCAGGAAGTGGAGACACGCGTTGCAACGTGTGTCTTACGATAAAGGCAACCAGGGTGGCCACACCTTGTGGACACAATGTAGTGTGCAGGCCGTGCGACGTCTCTATGACCGAGGATGAAATATTTCATCAGGTCACAAATGGCGATGGAACTATTTACAACACATATACGCCTGCCACTAACATGTCCTATTTGTAGAGCAACTGTTGGTGCTTTTGTAAAACCATTTTAATCATATCTTTACCGTTTTAAAACAATGTAACTGTAAAATATATTGTTCTATTAAAAGTGTCTAAAAGAATGGTTTTTTTCTTTGCACTAGTTCGTAGTTACCCGTATTACGAGTATGTATATCTTATATTTATTGCAGCGTTTTATATATTTTGGGCTATCTAATCATATAATGTATATATCTATTATATATAATATAATGTCAGTTTGTTCTCAAGATGTCCTGTGAACAGAAATAAATTATATCTTTCCAGCCCTCATAGGCTTTACTGCGTTCGGCCAATAGAAACCTTTATACTTTAATTGCTTATGAAACAGGTGTAATCATTATTAAAGATTTTGAAGACTATTTTATTTCATCTATACTAATAGATCCAACTCTAAATAGCGAAACATTATCCGAAAACACATAAATACTTTTCCAACTTTTTTCCAAACTGCAGACATAAGCATTTTCACAAACTAGCTATTAGCATGAACTTTTTTTATAAACAAACACATGTTATTTTCGATTAAATATTAAAATACAAATAATTTATATATACTATCTGACATAATTAGTTTATATAGTTATTAACAGTAAACCTTTTAAGAAAGGAAAAGTTATTTGTTAAAACGCATTTAACATTGCAACATTTAAAACAAAAATATTTGAAATGTTACTCTATTTAATCAACTTTTTTACTATTGTCGAGGGAACTGCAGAGGGTAAGTTAACTGTTAAAGGTAATAATTTTAAATTTTATGTTATTGGGGGATATTTTCGTTTTCTAGCCATTTTCCAAGTTCTTTTCTTTACATAATACTATAGGTTTAGTTATATTTAAAACATTTTCATAAAATATGCAAAACATGCTGTATATATGTAGTGTTTTTCAATTCGTAAAAAATAAAATAATTAAAGTACAAAACATAAAATTATAACTTTTAAACATACAAATTTTAACATTTTGGTGATTGTGTATGGAACTGACGAGTGTATTAAGGGAAGTAACATAATCTAATTTAAAAAGAATGTAATTAGAAAAATATTGATTGAAAATCGTACTTCTAAAATTAATATTAAAGTCGGGAAGCTTGTCGTATGGGCGAGATATATCCATACATTTGTCTACTTCGTAGTTGATGAGAGAGAAATTCGCTTTATTTGTATTACTAAATGCATTGACTGAAATAACCTACTGATTTAATTATATACACCCAAACGTGTTTTTACTGCTCAATTACTAAAATAACCGCATATGTATGTAACGGTTAAAAAGGCTCAATACTTATTACTGCATTTTTCAATAATTTAAGTGATACAATTGTATCAATACTCAATGTTAATTGTTGTTATCAATTAATATATTTTATTTGTTATTTATGCTAGTTATCTTTTAACAATTTCACTTTTAGTGGCTGTTATTAAAATATGAGTACAATTGGTTGCATGTAACACTAGCTACCCTCACTGATACCCTTAGTCTAGATTCACACTCAATTTTGCTCGCATGACAGATGCGTTACGGAAACATCCTTTTTAATGGCAAAGCAGGCATTTCCGACATAAATGGTGGTTATGAAAGAAAATTCCACGTATAAATCCATTTTCCACTAATTACATAATTATGACAGTAAAGATGTTTTAGAATTCTGAAGTCGGAAGTGAAACATTTCTATTTGCACTAAATAACTGAAATTTTGCTTGCTTGAACAGTTTCAAAGATTCCAATATTAATGAATAATTGTTAATAAATAATTTTAGATCAATTGGTAGAATACTGAGTTGTAAGTCCATAGCCCTTTTGCAGTGGACTCTTGTAGTATAGAGACCTTAGAGAGCTGGAACGTTAATATATAACATGTCGTAATTCTTTAATGATTTGTTCCTTTAGACTAAGTATATGGTTAGATCTCTGGTGATTTGAAAATAATAAATAGTATTTAGTATTTATATCTTTTAATTTAACTATAAACTGACAAATCAAATAACAAACCCCAAGGATTAGATCGAATCATAATTTTAAGAGCTAATGCTAGAATCACAAACTAGCAAAGAAGAATAACAAAATGCTAGAAGGGGCATTTTAAAATTATAATAACATTTTGTACCACATGATTTCTATATGGTGGTTTGAAACGGAAAAAGAAGTTTTATGATGTAACTTTTAACATATTTTTAGCTTCCATAATTTATTTTTAGTTATTATTAGTCACATTCTAATACATTTAGCATATAACTTCATAGGGATTATTTTCAATTCTCCTTTTTAAAAGATGTATTGACGACACGTTTTGTCGGCATAGTCGAAATGTAATTCTCCTCATTTAATTAATTTTCTATAACGAAGAATGGTTAAATGATGGTAGCCACTTAACCTATTCTTAAGATTCTCCTTAGACTACTAGATACGATTATATCTTAATATATTAATTCTTAATCCTCTAAAGAAACTCTCCATGACTTCTTTTTCACCTCAAACATTATTAATAAGCATAAATGTGTATGACCATGAATATATCAATATTCCGTGCAGGTATTAGAAGCATTTATTAAACTTCAAGTATCAACTTTATTCAATCCACAAAGTAAATTATTTATAAATTAAGAGATATAGATAGAGTTAATAACTTAACTAAGTTAACTAATTTTATAAAATTATATATTTATTTGGCATGAATTGTATAGTTTATATAGAGAATCAAACTAATTCGTAAAAATGTAAGTTTTAAATAATGAACATTTACGTTTTAATAATTCATTGTATATAAGCTAAATTACTGATTACTTTCAAAATTGTATGTAATTTTTATCTACTATTATTAATTTGATCAATATTCTTGATATTTAGAATTGTTATTTATCGTTACAATTTCCATTTTTAATATTTATTTGTATTCCATTTTTATCACTCTTACTTGGTAAAGTCTTATCATTACTGCTTATAAAGTATATCTGTATCCGGTAAAAGGGGTTTATATTAATATAGTTTTAAATTAATACAAAACAAATTATTACATTTGTAAATTTATAGTGGCAAGAGAATAATGTACGCTACATCAATACGAGCGCAACATTCAGCGCCGTACGACTGGTGCGCGGCAACATCTCGCCACATTGTCCGGCTGCACGCAGTTGACACAAAGACCCTAGTAGACTAAAAGAACCTCTGAACAGTTTAAGTAGGTCGTTGTCTCAACGACCCTCTTACTATATTTTATCCATTGAGTTGAAAAATGGGTTGTTGTTGTCGCTACGACCCTTCTTCACATTGCTTATACATTTCTCCATTTTGGTCCGTTGACACAAAGAATGGTTGAGTAAAAGACCTGGTTCTCTCAATATAAGCATTTAATATAATTTAGAGTCGTTGAGACAACGACCCATCTTTTGAAATATTCAACTAAACAGGCAAAAAGTGGCGTTGTTGCTACGAACCCAGTTGAGTAATTGACCCTTTTCATTCATTTTACTGGGTCGTTGTCACAACGAACCTATGTAGAAAATCTTAAATATCAAAATGGGGTCGTTGTCTCAACGACCTGTAGACTAAATGACCCTGTCTTATTTGTTATTTTCTCAGAAAGGGTCGTTGAGTCAACGATTAGTAGTGTAAAAGACCCGTCACCATATGTACTACCGCTTTATGCGTGCCCGATTTAGTTTTTTACTCCTGGCTTTTGGTTACATGACTGAGAAAACTTAGGATTTTTGTCAGTATGTATTTTAGGTAATTTGGCAAATTATTTTGTGATAGAAGAAACAACATGCCGAGCACTTTAACTTTATATAACAATAGCTTTATACAATCCATTTTGTGCGGCCGATATAAACATTATACTCAGTATATACTCATAATTCTTAATAATTTAAACAGATCTAATAAATAAATAAGAAAGAAAAATATAAATTTATTATGATATAAATATTTATAGAGCAATTTATTAAAAATAAACATAAACGAGCACTATACAAGTTAAGACCAACGAGCTATACTATTTAGAACGGTGTTTGATATTTATTGAGGAGAGAATGTTTACTAAACAAGGATATTGTGCCTTGCTCTCCACCTCCCTAGGTAACTGTAATCTGTTACCTTGTGTAGCAGAGTTGCTGGAATCTGCAACTCCTCAGCTACTTATCAGAGAATCAAGTTTAAATTTATATACATTTGAGGTTTAAGTTCAGTCTCATTAAATTTTGAAAAAGGGCACTCCAGAAAGAAGGAGTATGTAAAAGCGAGTCGAACGCTCGTACCGCCCAGTGAATTGTGATTATCATCAATGACATGACATCACTTCTTTTCACTATAATGTTGTCTTGTAGTGGTCTTCGGACCTATCTACGACTGAAGAGACTAAACAAAGTCGAAACAACAGAAGCACACCTCCATCCTGAAAGACGGAATGGTTGTAATTTATTGACGCAGGCTCAATCAATTTAGAACATGCAAGCCACGCCGGAACGGATTCGGACACACACGAAACGTAACGTGCGCCGACATCAATACTCGGAGAGGTTGATGTTTTGGTTTTGAATTCTAAATGTAATTAAAACAATACTTCAGAATCTCTTCATCTGAAGTTAACCTTTAATTATTAAATCTGTCGTGTACTAAAGTGTACACCTGATGAGGTACGAGCTTTTTAGCTCTGAGACCGAAACAGATGGTACTTCTTGGTGTTGCTCAAGGCAACACACATTTACATTGGATGAAACGATCCGCCACTAGGGCGTTCTTACCTGATGTAAACCCCAAATTGATAGCACTTTGCTTCTTTCCACAAACCTTCAAAATTTAGAATTTTAAATATAGAAGTGAAGTGTTGAATACTTGCACCTAACTAGTGTAACACTCAAAATTTGTATTGGTATAAGGTGTTGCGGTAGGGTGTGTAGTTCTTAAATCCTCGGTGATATGAGGTCGTCTTCTCAATCAGACGTTCAAGATCGTTTGTACCATCAAACAGTTGCACGTTTAGGCTCTATTTCACAATTCGTGTCAGCATCTGCTTATCCGGCGATCGTGTGGGTTCCCATAGCCAAGATGGCTTTTACTGGTTGATAGCTGCGATTAAAATCAGCGTGCCCCACGTCTTTAACCCGGTTGCGCGTAATAGTGATGGGGAATTATTGACGCCATTACAGGTTATCATTTTATAAGGTTGAAAGGGATAAACCCTTTGCCAATTGTTTTAATTACATTTAGAATTCAAAACCAAAACATCAACCTCTCCGAGTATTGATGTCGGCGCACGTTACGTTTCGTGTGTGTCCGAATCCGTTCCGGCGTGGCTTGCATGTTCTAAATTGATTGAGCCTGCGTCAATAAATTACAACCATTCCGTCTTTCAGGATGGAGGTGTGCTTCTGTTGTTTCGACTTTGTTTAGTCTCTTCAGTCGTAGATAGGTCCGAAGACCACTACAAGACAACATTATAGTGAAAAGAAGTGATGTCATGTCATTGATGATAATCACAATTCACTGGGCGGTACGAGCGTTCGACTCGCTTTTACACACTCCTTCTTTCTGGAGTGCCCTTTTTCAAAATTTAATGAGACTGAACTTAAACCTCAAATGTATATAAATTTAAACTTGATTCTCTGATAAGTAGCTGAGGAGTTGCAGATTCCAGCAACTCTGCTACACAAGGTAACAGATTACAGTTACCTAGGGAGGTGGAGAGCAAGGCACAATATCCTTGTTGAGCTATACTACTTGAACGCGCACTGCCGATAAGTCGCATGCTTTATTTTTCGGTCGCATATCGCTGTGCGTTGCGCCCTGTAAATTTGGGCTCGCGGCGCTTTTAAAATGGGCAAGAACTTCACCTTGAAAAATCCACACTAAAAAAAGGATCCCCCAAATTTAAAATTTTAGCCCCGGTTTTTGGAAGAAATATTTATATATTTGAATTGTAATGCCCAAAAAAATAGTCACTTTAATAAATGGGGTTTTGTATTCAATTCGATGGGTATTAGGAAGCGATAGTAAATGATGGGGGCGTTGGGAAAATAGTAGGATTTTGTTTTATTTGGAGGATTTAAAATAGATAAAGAAGAGGAAATTGCAACAGAAACTTTAATTTTTCAAATTATTTCATTGGGAAAAGGCCCTTTAAAATTTGTTATAGGATACTTTTTTGTAAATAAAAAATTTTAATTTTTCCCGTTGAGCTGTTAAACACCCTTTTTAAACCCCGGGCCCCTTAAAACCCTGTTTCGGCGTGGCCCCTGGGGGTTTTAAAGATTTATTTAAAAAAAAATTTTGTGTTATT
>NW_025789519.1:0-11174 GCF_021130785.1 Homalodisca vitripennis
ATTATCGAAAAAATATAAAAAATCATTTTCGGTAAGCGAAACTTACACTTGAAAAACTCTACTGATAAGAAGTTCCGACTTTTGATGTCACTGACTGAAAGTATTATTTCATTTTCCTTAGTTGGGCCTATATTCCGATCGGAAGTGATTTAGTTTTGCTTTTTTCTCGATAATTATATAGTTATTAGTCGGCGTTGAATTAATACCTAAAATCAATGTTCTAACCATTAATTATAAGTACCACTTTACCTCAACCAGTGAAATCCAAAAATCGTCAATATCTTGAATCTGTTAGAGAGCTTTTTCCGTTACTAGAACTTGTATGTTACCGACCGAATGTGATTTTTTTCTCGATAATTATATAGGTAGTCCGAGAAGTACTCGTTTAATGATAACAAAAATCGTGCGTCCTAACTCAATCTAATCAATACCACGTTTACCTCAATAACTGAAGATCGAGTGTAGTTGAAGTTCTAATCATTCAGAGCTTTTTTCAGGTGTATTTTATTGTGTTCCGACCGAAAGTGAATTTTTTTTATATAGATAATTATGTACCTTATCTACAGTTTAATGATACAAAAATATCGTCATTATAACTAATTCATAATATACATCAATAGTGAAATCCAAAGTAGCCGAACTTCTAATAAGTAGAGTTTTTCCGGGTGCATTTTCGACCGTTAGTTTGATCTGTAACCCGAGCAACTACTCGAAAAATTGTCCTCCTTTTCTGAAGGGTTTTCGGCCGTCAGTGGCCCAATGTCCCGTAAAGGGGTATTTCATTTTCTCCACAGAAATATAGTTGTGTCAATTATACGATTGTGTGAAGCTCAGTTTTGTGAATCCAACATCACTTTGGTTGCCTTCTACTCGGCCAGTATAGAACTTCGTAAAGTTTCTGTAGCAAATACAAGAAAATTTGTGGTACTTTTGTTGCTGTTAGAGTTGAATATGAATATTACATACTTTTTCTTTCTATAAGGCGTAGTTAATAAAGCTCAATATTTTTGGTATTTACCTTGTACAGAGTGAACTCATTGCGCAACAATAACACACAAAACGTCCCCCCGGAGTCCCTGGTTTCGGACCCTCAAATTTTCGGACCCCCCCTCCGAACGAAATTTCTGGTCTACGCTACTGATGTGTAGATACCTGAAAATGTAGATGCCTGAAACGCATTTGTATCTTTGCACATTGTAAGGAAAGTCAGAAGGTAAATTTATAATTCATTAATATTATGGATGTTCCTGCAGTGGGAATGAAGTGTAGATAACAATAATTCAAAACTACCAAATAAGCTACACTAACCAAATCTTAATGAAAACACTTACTTGGAATTATATCTTCTGGAATCTCTCGATCTCTTATGGGAGATATTTCTAATATCTCTAAATTCAGGAACACATTTGGTTGCGAAAGATCACAATAACTTAAGGCGAGGATAGTTCTCTATATCATCCATAGTGCCAGAAGTCAACCATATGGTAAACCTTTATTCTGGTAATCATTATGTAGAGGGGACTTGTATCCTTCTCGCCCTTAAAATCATAGGTTAAATTATTTATTTTATAATTTCAACATAAAATACTTTATTTACCTAGTCATTATAATTAAAGTATAATATAGAAATAGGAAGCAGGATGATAAAAGCAATGATTAAAATAAAATAAATTTTGGATACTAAAGATAATCCTTTGTCTCAACAATCCTACTAATCTTGGAGAGCTAGATTATTTCCCCCAAGATTTTAGTGTTGTCAATGTTAAAACAGAGATTTACATACCTGCTTAGAAATGTTGCATATCTTACTTAGTCCAAGTGCTAGCTTAAAGTATTTACACTAAAAGTCCCCAAAGTATTAATTTAAATGAAAATTTTGTACATTTATCAATCTGAACATAAGAGTTCTGTTCCACAATTTTTTGAACTTTACTATTAGGAAATGAATTTAATGGTATGCTTTAAATTGTATGCTCAGTCAATTGCTATGATATTTTCGCAAGGGAATTGTTTCATTTCCTAAATATTAATAAATCAAAAATCAGCAGAAAAGCATCGTCTATTTCTTACATACACTTATGGAACGAGTCAATATAAGGACATTTATTTAATTGAGATGGATTAAAATAATTAATAATATCATACATAGAATTAGATAGGTTTTAAGTAGCAGTGATTACAAAAAAAAATCATGTATTGAATTTTCCTTTTCACCTAAAACAAGCAATTTTACAAGTAAGTTGTATGGATTTTATATAATAGACAATAGACAATAGACAATATTCTTTATTAACATATTCTTCAAGAACAGTTTTGCGTCAAATATAACATGTGGAATAAATTCATAAAAATGTACATTGTCAAGTGATTAAACATGATTTGAATCAAGAACAAAAAACTCATCAAGAGAATAAAATGGATGTTTTTTTAGCCAGTTGCCAAGCCGTTGTCTCAGGTGCTGGTCATCTGTCCCCTTCACTGCTGCTGGAAGATGGTTCCAAAGCTTGGATCCCATGTAGCTTGGCTTCTCTTCATATTTGGTCAGGCGGTGTACAGGAAGGCAGTAGTTTGTTGCATGTCGGGTGTTGTATGTGTGCAGTTGTGATCCAGTCTTGAGTGGATTCAGAGTCTTTGTTCTAGCATATGTTATGGTCTCAAGTATGTACAAATTCACTATAGTTAGGATTTTGAGCTCCTTGAACTTTTCCCTACATGATTCTCTGGGTGATAGATCACAAAGTGCCCTTATAGCTCTCTTTTGTTGAATAAGTACACGTTGCACATTTGTCTTGGATGAGTTTCCCCAGACCCAATAGCCCATATCGAAGATGCGTCTCAAAAAGAGGTTTGTAGGCTATTTTGGCAGTGTTGAGATCACTAATGGTCTTAATTCTTCTTTATGACGTAGATTCCTGTGCTTAATTTCCTACAGAGGTTATCCACATGAGTTGTCCAATTTTAGATGTTCATCGAGTGTGGGTGCCAAGGTTTGGTGGTGCTGTCAGTAGTTTCCAGGTCTGGCAGTCTTGTCACTGTTTGTTTTTTGTTTCCAAAAATTAATTGTTTTGTCTTTGATTGGTTTACAACTAAGCTGTTCTGTTTACAATAGTTAATTGCTGTGTTTTTAAGGCTGTGGTGGCAAATGGTTGCTATAATATTTGGATTTTTATTACCTAGCAGTAACACCGTGTCATCAGCATACATAAGTGGTGTACAATTTGGCTTTGTACACATGAAGAGAAGTCATTCGTGAATAAAAATGAACAAGACTGGTCCCAGTACAGAACCTTGTGGCCCCACCTCTTGTTGTAGTCTGGGTTTTTGATTTCACAGACTGAACTGTTCCTTTATCCATGTGTTTTAATCTCTACTATTTGTTTTCTGTTGAGAAGGTAGCTCTCAAACCAGTCAGCTGCTTTCCCCTCAATACCCAGGTTCTTAAGCTTTCCCAGAAGTTGATTATGGTCCAGACAGTCGAAGGCTTTAGAGTAGTCAAGGAGTATTGCCATAGGAATGTTGTCAGATTCTAAGTGGTCAATAATAGTTTCGACTAAGTCAACTATAGCTGTAGATGTTGACTTTCCTGCCATAAAACCATGCTGTTTGTTGTTTAACAGGTTATGTTGATACAAATGTTGTAATAATCTGGCTAGGACAAGTTTCTCTATCACCTTAGAAAATGTGCTGATAAGGGAGGATGGGCCTGTAGTTGTTTGCATCAGTTACATCACCTTTCTTAAATTTTGGGTTAGACTTTTGCTACTTTTAGTAGTTCTGGAAATTTTCCTTGGGCCAAAAGACTTATTAGCAATGTCAGTTAGTGGTAGCTGGATTTGTTCTTTGCAAGCTTTTACGATTTTTGTTGATATTCCATCTACCCCTGCAGACGGTTTTGCTTTGAATGTGTTAATTACACTGATTACTTCCTGTTCTGTGAGTTGGGTGCAAGAAAAGGCTTGGTCTGTTGTGATGTTGGTTTTGGGGAAACTGGGGAAAGTTGAGTTGATCTGACCATTTTGTTTTAGAGTTGTTATCTGCAATCATGACAAAGTGATCGTTTAGATGTGGTTCTCAACGGCAGCTGGTTCATTTACTTACCCGTCCCTTCTATATGCAAAAGTTGTTGTTAGCTTTTTTCTTTCTCCCATCTTTCCTTTCATTATTAATTGGTTTTCCAAAGTGGTTTTGGGTTTTTTGTCATTTGATAGGGCAATACTCTTTGCTACTTCTAGTCGTTTAAACAGTTCTTAGTTTCAGATCATAATGCTTTCTTTTTTGCCATTGCATCGTTCTTGTCCTCTTCTCGTCCTGTCAGGTTGTATTTCGTCAAATGCCTCTCAAGGAAAATGTTCTTCTGTTGAACTGTCTCTCTGTCTGCAGAAACTTTTTGCTTTGTTCTTTCCTTTTTGACTTTGGTGACTGGGCAGGTTATGTCCAAAGCATTTTGTCAGAATTCTTGCAAAAGTTTTCATTATGATTCATCTTAAGGAGACTGACTCGAGAAAAACTAATTTCCAGTCTTGTAGGTCTAGCAGACTCCCCATGTTCATGATGTTTCTCGAACTGAGTATTCTATTTTCTGAAGTCAAGGGAACTGATCTTTGTGTTTCTTTATGTTTCTAATTGTACATAGTTGGGCAGTGTGGTCTGATATTGCTGTATTTAATGATCGTCCACATTTAAGTATTCATGGTCCAGGTTTTGTACAGACACAATCTATGGAGGTCTTTGATGTAGGCGTGATTTCTAGTAGGCAGGAAGAGGGACAGTCGTGTCATGTTATGACTTAAGAGTATTTCCTGACAGGTGTTTTTGGTCAGGTCCAACTTTTCTATAATGTCAATATTAATATCTCCCATTATTAGCCCACCGGGTATATTTGTGTGTGTCGGGATTATGTTTAATATCTCTGACATCTTACTTCAAAGGTCTTCTTCCAGAGTTCCCTGGTTTCTGTAGATACCCAGTACCATAAACACATGTAATGCACTCTGTCTTATTACTATTACTAGTGCACCTTCTTAATGTAAATTCTCTACAAAAGATCAGATAATATGTCTATGGCCTCTGAGTGTAGTGAGATGTTTTTTCACTGGAATATATTTGCAACCACTCCCTTATGGTGATGTTTCCTGCTGGAAGTATGTGATTAGTGTATATCCAGTAAGTCGTAGTGTTGTGTTAAGCAGGAGCGGTTGGTTTAGTCCATGTTCTGTAAGAATAAGTCATGTCTGGTTTAGTACTGATTAGAGAGTTCATTTACATGATAAATTTTGTTGGCTACTCTGTCTGTGTTTTGGTGGAGGAATTTAAGGATGTCGTGTTGTGTTTGTCTTCCATTGCCAGTTTTTTGCTATTTCTAGTCCGTGGTTTTTGCTAGATGGACATTGTTCTAAAAAATTACTAGCATGACCATTCTGAGAACATTGTATTAGTACTGTCATTTTGTTCTCATTGGTAGGTTTGTCTGCTTGTTCTCTTGATTTCGGTTTGAAGATTAACCCTATGTATTTGTTGAAAGAAGTCTAAAAAAAGTGTCATTGCTTTCGCGAATTTTTGCTGTCATTGGAAGTGGTCCTTTGTGTACTTCTAAATGTTTCCAAACACTTTGGGTTTTTTTTAAGGTTTCCTTTGGAGGTATATTTTGGATCGTTCTCCAGATGTTTGCATGGGTAGGGTAGCATTGTCCTTTTTGGTGACTAAAACCTGGATTTACTGCCATTTCTTGTTTCTTCTGCCTTTTTGGCAGGAGGTGGAGTATGGGGGCGTTTTGATTTGTCTCTTAGCCTTCTGTAGTGATATGCTGAAGTGGGTTTTTCTTGATGTTAAGAGTTTTATTTTTTTTAGGGAGTGTTGGTTCTCTTAAGTGTAGACAGGCTATGGATTTTTAGAGAATGGGGTATGGTGAGATCAGTTTGCTTGTTTGCTTCCAAAAGTTACTTCTTGTTTACTTTGAGTCCAGTCTCTGTCTCCAAATCTTTTTTACTTCTTGCTCTAAAAAAAAAAAAAAAAGTGTCTTGTATTGGATTTTCAGTTGAGCCATCTCTAGAAAGCAGTAGATGTAATCATCAACGAGAAGATTTCTGGTTTTGATTTTTTTGAAAAGTTGTCTTATTAGTGGTCTGACTCCCTTTGTAAGGTCTGTGTTCTTTCAGTTGTACAGTCACTGCAATTACTTCATTGTTGCTTAATTTCTTCTTCTTAGAAAGATCAGAAATCAGAAAACTTTATTCAATTTCATCAAGAAAAGAATAGGTGGTTCAGAGATTACACTATGAAATAATTTACGTTTATCATGTCATGTTTTAATGAAAAATTGTTTTTTGATGTCTTGAACTCGTTCAAGGGTGTAGGTGATCTGTCTTTGAGCCAATTTAGCAGTCTTCTTTTTAACCGTTTTGGCAGTCACAATTATTTGAAGTCTTGAGGAAGTAAGTTGAACTAGCTTTGCCCAGCGTAGCAAAGGTTTCTTGGAGGAAAAAGTTGCTGTCCTGTGTATCGGTAGGAGAAGTCATTACCATGTCGCGTGCCGTGTGATGATCATGGACAGCACTCATTCTGGGCAAGTTCCCACGTTGAGGTTGCGTGATTGATGAACAAGCGATGATGTAGATGCGACACCACTGTGAGAATTTCCAAGAGACTTGAAGGCTTCTCTACAGCTATCCCGAGGTTGAAGGACCAGCCATGACCCGAACAGCACGCTTCTGCGCAATAGGATCGTTCCAAGGGTTTGTCCATTGTAGAGCCTCCCCAGAGGATTATCCCATAACGAAGGTGGGATTAAAAGATGGCATGATATGCAGTTTTTGTTGCAGTTGATGGGCTACTTCCTTGTTTTCTCTTCTAATGCAAAAATGCAGGAATTGGTACTAGAGCATAAAAAATGCATCTACATGATCTTTCCAGGAACAGGCATTCTCGTACCAGTATACTCCCAATTGTTTGGTCCGTCCCATAACCCTTTGTAAGTCGGAGGCTCAGTCAAGTCATCTTTCAGTCCTTCCCAGATGCCGGAGGTTTTGGTCTTAGAGGAGTTAAAAACAAAAGGATTCATTGCTATCACCAATACTGTTGTGCCCATGCTCACTGAAATATAGGTGTTTATTATCTAGGCTCAGAAGAAGTTACTGCCAGTCAACAGGACAGTGTTCGTCAGCAAACATGATTGGGGATAACACTGATTTTCGAGGTATTTGGGCAAATATGAAGTGAAAAGTACAAAACAAGACCGGGCCAAAACCGAACCTTGAGGGGACTCCTCGTTTGACCATTTGTGGTTGGGAACCTTACAGTTCTCTCAAATCCCCACACTTCACCTTGTTTTTATTCGACTATCTGGCATATCTCGCTGAGATAACTTTGATAACCCACCTCAGTGTGCTTCCCTCAAAGCTCCCAGAGGATTCGATCTTTTGAATTATTTAATCTGTGGTTCTAGGGTGTTCAAAACGCTTTGCTGAGGTAAGAAAAAACACTTTGTAAACAGTGATTCCTTTCTCAAGGTTGTCTATAATTTGTTCTACTAGGTCAATTTAGTGCACTTGTGGTTGATTTTCCGGATATGAAACCCTGTTGTCTTTCAGGTAGAAGGTTGTTGATATTTTAAGTGATCCAAGAGCCTTACCAATACTCATTTTTTCATTAATTTTAGAAATAGTTGGAACAAGAGGATATGGGACTGTATTTTTGAACCTCCTGTTTAATCCATTTATGTGGAGAGGTTACACTTTAGATGTTTTTATTTTGTAGGAATTTCACCCTGATGACTCAGAGACTTATTAATGATGTTGGTAAGAGGCTTGCTAATTCTATTTAATACAAAACTGTATCTTCTTTGAGTTTAATACCATCAACCCCCGCAGACGATGTTGATTTCAGCGAAAGAAACATATTTAAGAACTCCTCTATGTGACGAAGCGGCCTGGTTGGCAAGTGTTTCTCCTTGAAAAGAGTTATTCAACATGAGCAACGTGTGATTCTTCGAGGTGTTAGTATTGTGTAACAAATTCTCAGCTGCTGTGTAAAAAAGGGTATTGAAGTGTTCAGTTACTTTGTCAGATCACTGTCCCACCTCTCCTGAAATTTCCGAGCCGCCAAGCTAAGTGTCACTGGGTTTCCGTAGTGGATGATCTACTCATGGTTGATAATGCTCCAGATGGCTTTGATTGGTTTTGTCGGATCTAGTGATGAAGGTCTTCATTTGGCCTCTTGTCTTAAAGGCCTCAATTTCAGGTCGTATCCTTCTACCTTTGAAAGGCAATTACTTTAATCCTCTTCTTCTTCCGCTTGACATATAGCTTTCTGGAGCATCAAATTGATGCTTTTCATGTGCTCTATAGCTCTCTGGATGGTAGGTTACTTGAGGCTTGGTTCGGTTGGTTTTCTTCGAGACGTCCTAAGAGGACAGGCCAATGGTCCAAGAGCAGCTGAAAATGTGGCTATAAAAGTTAGAGTAGGCATGTTCTGCACTGTTTTCTTGGTAGTAGACTCTTTCCATGATTGAAGTTGAAGCAGAGATTGTTCTGATGTGAAAGTTTGTCTTCATTTTAAGTGCCTTCTAATTGAGGTTGAAGACTTTTTAAGGACGAGATTGGAACTTCAAAGAAACACAGCTGCCGTGATGATCAGGAAATGCCTGTATTTGTTACTGAACTCTTACTTCATGAGGACTTTTGGTTGGTGCATACAAGATCGATGGAGGTGTCAGAGGTACTATTTTCTGGTAGGGGTAGTGGTAATCTTGAGATATTCAGAGAAAGCAAGCATTTCACATAGAAGCGTTATTCTCATCTTGAAGTTGTTAAGTTGTTGATGTTGAAGTCTCCGAATAATTGGCAGATCCTACTGTTGTTTGTGGGTATTTTTCTCTAGTGCATCACCTAAGTGCAACAATGAGTTGTCAAGAGAAGCATTCGGGGGGGACGGTAAATCCAAGTATGTAAAGATGTCTTCTCCTATCCAAAGTTACCTTTACTGCACACATTATGCAACAGAGCTCTTCTCAATGCTGCTTAAGTCGAAACATTCTGCCTCATTAGCCATATTTTTGCTTTTGTTATATGGCCACACCCCCTTTCTAGTGATTTTCTCTGCAGTATGCAGCAACCAAAATGTAAATTAGCAGGCACACGTTTCCAGAGTAGTCTGATTCAGTCCTTGTTCTGTGAGTCAACAAAGTCCAGGTTTATCCAAGTCTAAGAGTGGTTCAATCTGTTCTAATTTTATTACCAAGTTCCTGTAAACATTTTGATGAAATATCTACTGTATTCTGGCCGTGATGAAAAGGACTGTGTGTGGCGGTTATATGCGGTTTGTTGTTGTTATTGTTTTTTCTAATTCTTTAATCTTTGTTTAGGTATTCATTGAAGGGTATTGAGTTTGTTTACAGTCTTGTTTTCTTCCAAAAGCAGCTTGCAGGATGAAGTCGGTGTTTGTTTTCTCTTTTTCAAGTTGTTTTTCTGTTTCATAAACGTTTTCTAGAAGAATTTTCTATGTTTTTTAAGGTTAAAGTGCTAATATTAAATTACTGTCCCCAAACGCTAAGACATAAAAAAATATATTTTTTTTAAATTTTCCCAATGCAAATTGTTTTATATCCTTGTATTTACCTTTATTAAGAAAATAATAAACATGTCACAATAAATTAAATTTTTTGAGTAAATTCTATTAACGACTCAACACACACTATTAAACAGCGAAAGAAACTAACGCTTCGTAGCTGTATGCCGCATCACGGCCTCATACAAAAACTGGCGCGATTGCTTTCAATCCGAGTAGATACCGTTAAAACTTTCCACTCAACAGTGACAAACGCGATTTTGTCTATCTGACTGCGAAAGAAATACATCGATCTGCTCTCTTAAGATAGCTTTAAACAACTAATTCTTCGCCATTTCAAAAGTAAAGCTTTTGCGTTTTGTAGACGTAATCCGCTTAAAGCATCGGCAGTTCCCGCTATACGTAGCCCATTGGAAGAGTTAAGATTTTATCTTTCAGTTTCTTTAGTTCTCCTCCAATTTTGCTTCTAGAGATGTTAAATTGGGCCATGAGATTGGTCTTTTCCTTTCTCAGAAGAATTTTCTTTTTTCTTTTACATATTGCTGCAACCGATTTTAGCTGGCCATTTTCCTAGTTTTTCCTCATTGTTGTGTACGCCATTCTCTTCAGGCTTTCTCTCCAGTTCCTGAATTGATAGTATTATGGGGAGCCGTCTATGATTTGGGGTTGATGAGTGATACAGTGTGGCAGGTGGACCTTGTGAGAATGCATCTCCTGTAAAAGATGGTGTGAAATCATTTAGGCTGAGTGTCTTGGTTGAACAGAATTGGGGAGTATCATTGGTATCATTGGAGTACCCATCAGTATTGGGATGGTTGTGAAAATGTAGCAGCACATTTGTTGCACAGAGTGCCAAGTTTCAGCTATCAGCTTTTGTAATTGTTTTGAGTATTTTGCTGTCCACTATTTACACACTTGGTAATGGAACCACATTGCGCAGGGTCCTTGTACAGCGTATGGCAGAGGTACTTAACTCCTATAGTGCACTTCCCACAGGGGTACTTTGATGACGTTTTTTTGTTATTATTTTGAGACATTTTATAGTAGGAAAGGAGTGTATCCAGCTCCCAGGGTCAATTTCAGTCTTGACAGAAGGTCCAGTAATGAAAACGTTTCGAAGATGAGTATATAAGAGTACACAGGTGTCTAAATTTGGATGTACTTTTCTGGTCAAATGAATAAATGAAAGTACAGTGGTGAATGGAAGATTTTGGGCTGACTTCTCTGGTCAAGTGGATTAAATATTCACTTTCCAATTTCATAGTCCATGCACCATAAATTTTATGAGTCTTTTGTTCATTTATTTATTTATCACCTATAAAATAAAATGACAAAAATTTAAACAGTTACATTTATTTCAAATGAAGGCATTTGTCAGTAGGTCCAATGTAAAATTGACATCAGTTTTATAAAAGTTTAGCTGTTTCTTTATGTCAAAAATCTTCAGGTTCCAAATAGTAAAATTAAAGATCAGTTTTTGAAAAAGTTTGGCTGCTTCTTTATGTCAAAATCTTCAGGTTCCAAAGTGAATTGAAAGGTGTATAATTTTCTTGATTTTAAGGTATAATCAAGTTCCAAGGTTTTAAGTTTTAAGGTTAAATTATTGGCTAAAA
>NW_025789520.1:0-3402 GCF_021130785.1 Homalodisca vitripennis
CAATGTCAACAGCAGTTGCTGAGCGACCTCGGGTGGCCCCAGGCTAGTTTGGAGACAAGATACCCGACCTTGACCCCCTTTAAAAGCAATGCCTGCAGTTACTCCAATTCAAGTCAACCGCGTTGCTAGCGACCTCGTGGACTGGACAGGCTAGTTATGGCAGAGCAAGATATGCCTGACCTTGAGCCGCCATTTGCAAGTCAAGTGCCTGCGATTACTCCAATTGTGGCTGGAAGTAGCTAACTAATATGCATTCTCACAGTTCCATCTGTCCCTCTGACCCGACCGTCCCACACCACTCCGTATCGTCTCCCTTCATTTTCAACACTCCGTCATTCAATCTGTCTCTCCAGACCTTTGTTAGCAGTAAATGCAATACAAGCTGTTGTCATTTTCAATACCAGTTGGAACTCCCCACTCAAGAGTATACTTTGAAATGATTGACATAGCGTCATCTGAGTATTGAGACAATTACTAACAGCCTGTAAAGCAATTTGATTCCTATTTTGGAAATTAAGACACTGTCAATCGATTGTTTGCCACAACAATTATAGTAAAATTTGCTGAAATTGGAATTTCATAAAACGTGTGGCAGAAAAAGGACAAATACGAATATGCAGAACTTTTTCCTAAGATTATAGTTGCCAAAATTGTGAAGAAATTTCTGTTGAAAAAAGCACTTTCTTTGGCAAACTTATTGTGCTTCACAAAACGGAAAATACGAAGGAGGTTGAAAATCAAAGTACATAATAACAATAATAACCATAACTTGAAATTTCATTAGCACGAATACGGTTTCCTTAAGGAATCTATGAAACTGAAATTATTGCACGGAATTTACAAGGTTTATTAGACAAATTTTAAAATCGATTGTTTCAACAACAATAGTAACATTTGCTGAAGTTGGAATTTCATAAAACGTGTGGTAAAAGAGGATAAATGCGAATATGTTGAACTTATTTCCTAAGATTTAATAGTAGCCAAAAGTCTGATGAAATTTCTATTACCAAAACTGAAAATACGACAGCGATTGAATATCAAAAGTATATAATGACATTAGTACCCATAACTTTAAATTCCATTTGCACGAACACGGGTTTACTTAAAGGTATCTATGAATCTGTAATTATTGGACGGAGTTTCAATTACAAGGTTTACTTCAGACAAAATTTGCAATGCACACGTTACCAGATCTTTAAAGATGGACTCTATAATAGTTTTATCCTTATTTAGGTTAAGGAATGCTGTTTTACACCATAGAGATCTGTGTAACACCAGGACCGAGAACTTTCCTGAGGATGTGGGCAGCGGCAGCGACCAGTTCCGTGATCCGATGACCTCGAACAGCCTATCAGGTGATTGCTCAAGAGTAACAATGAATGGCCAACCGGTCCAGACAGCTGGGGGCCGTCACCGGTTCCACACCTACATCGCACCTTTTGAAGAATGCGGCAAAATATAAAAACCATTATAATATCAAGATGATTTGCTCGAATTGACCGTAGTATTAGTTAAACAATGGAAATTTTTTTATCCGCTGTCAAATATGGATGAGTTTCGTCGAAGTGAAATTTTCTAATATTTTTCCCAAATTTTTTTTTATACATTACTTATCATGGGATAAAATTTTGCTCCTAATTGAAGAAAGATTTGTTAAAATCAAAGCGAAATATTTCATCATAGTTTTTTTTTTTTTTAGGCAAAAGCTTATAAATTGATTATTCATTTTCAAACCTTTGTCTGCTCCGAGTGAACGATATTCAGGATGGGCAAGGTTAGAGATGGGGGGCCCCCTCGAGACCATGAGGAAAAATTTAGGGCACTACATCTCAAAGCGTGTCCCCCGGAAAAAGGGGAGCCAGCTCTAAACCCACCCCCCGAGCAAAGTAGGGGAGGGGGTGGCAAAACCTTTGTTGAGGCTTTAAGAACCTCTGAGGTTGACAACCAGGAAGGTTGTCCAGATTGAAGGACACATCATTTTTGCTTGCCCATGGGGGGGTTTCAACTGGAAGGGTATAAACACCAAAGTGATCCCTGCTGGGTACTCATCATTTTACTTTTTTCTAAATCAAACTAGTCTTCCCCAAACCCTTCAAAGTTTGCAAGGGCTCCCAGACTAGGGGTTCATGAAATAAAAATATAAAAATCTAGCAGCAGAAAGAAAATTTCAGACCCTCTTTTTTTTCCTGGATGACTCATTGCATTCTTAAATTCCAAACTGCCCAAACAAAAGGGAGCTAACAGCATCTACAACTCACCCCCACACCTTCCTCTCGCTTTGGGGACCATTATTCAATCAACGTCCCTGAAATTTGCTTTTGGGTTGTTGAGTTGTCCACTGCTAAACCGGACCGGGACATATGCGACCACGGTTAAAAAAACTCTGGTTTCTCTTGCAGGGGCGTAACTAGACTATTTTTCCCCCGGGCCAAGAACTGTTTTGTTTGAATTTTTTTTTTTTATGATGGGAGGAATGTAAGGAAACAGGTTTTTTTTCCGGACATTTTTCATCGTTCGTAACAGAGTCGTACATTTGGGTGGGAAAATTCAGACCTATTGCGCCCCGTATTTTGTAGTAAATTTTAAAAATTTAGTGTAAAGTTTTTTTTTTTTATAAAGTCAATGTTTTAGAGTTAGTGAAAATTAAACCAATTTGTTTGGACTTCGCAAATCCTTAAAAGGAAAAAATTATTAAAAAAATTAACAAAAGTTTTGGAAATTTAAAAATTGGTTTTTTAAAAGGTCCTGAAAGATTTTAAAAAAATTTAAAATTTGCAGGGAAAAACCCCCCCCCCTTTGGCCCTCTCCAAAAATTAAGGAAAAATTTCCAAAACCCTGACACTATAAAATTTTTAACGTTTTGTAAAAGGAAAAATTTTCCCCAAAGGGGAAATGGTTTTAAATTTTTAATCCTTTTTAATGAAAAATTTAATTTGGCTTTTGAAGGGGAAATTAATTTTTAAAATTAACCCCCCGGGCCCCCATGCATTTTCCCATACTATCATCCAAACGATGGATACGCGGGGCAGAAAACCGTGATCCACCCTCTCCGCAATAAACGAGCCCAAAATGGCGTCCCCAATTAATGCATCGTTATGCAGTGTGCTCGTCACTCATCAGTCCTCACGTCAGACCCCCATTCACAACTATTTTAGTCGCCGACAAAATACTTTCTCGGCCCAGGCATCCAATTTTTTTACCGCACCCCCGCCCCGTTTATTACGGAAGTAAACATTTTTTAAGTATGGCCTTTTTATGGGGCAGTTTGGGAATTTTAAAAATATTTCCACACGTGTGATTTCGTTTCTGCTCTCTGTCTACATTTAAAAAAATCTTTCCTTTTCCCTTGGCAATTTTAGGGTTCAAATTTAAAGGGCTTTTTTTTCTTTTTGGCTCAAAAGT
>NW_025789521.1:0-6954 GCF_021130785.1 Homalodisca vitripennis
CGAGACATACCTTTCAAATATTTTTTATTTTTTTCTGATGGTATGGCAATATAGCTATAAGGTCTATAATTACTAAACTGTTTTTTTTTTCTTATCTTTACTCTTAAAAAAAAAATATATAATAATAATATAAAAATAAAAAAAAAAAAAAAAAAAAAAAAAGGAAAAAAAATATTTTTATTGATATACTGGCCTTATTACAGAAAATTTTTAGGCTATCAGGGAATATCTCAATTTTGTAATGAGGTTGTTTATCATACTAGCGATCTTTGTGTGCAATTTTTCCAGAAACATATACAGACCATCTTTAGCTCTAATTTTTTTTAGTCACTACCTGGTGGACTTGTCGATTTTTATAGTATACTATTACCTATCACTTTATGGTTCTATAACTGGCAGAACGGGTTATATATAAAGATATTCCCCCCCCATTTACATCAATGATCCTTATATGGCTTATCTCGCTATTTGGCCGTATGGGGGCATGTATGTGTCTAGAGTTTTAATGCAACTCCATTTAAAAAGTAGGTCAGCAAAAACCATTCACTTATATCATATTTGGTTCTCCTTGACTTGCTCATGTTAGCAATCCATTATGACTTCATCTACATTTTTTTCGTTTTTTATTTCCCATTCGCAAGCGAGTTCATTCACAGTTGGACCATAATTTTTGATGGTATCACCATTTAACACATTTTCTAAATTGTCTTCCGGTTTATTATAAGTATAGTAAAACGAATTTTTTTTAATTTTTAATAGCATTAATTAACTTTATTTCTAAAATATTCCATATATATATTCCTATTTCTCAAGTATTTAGATCAGGCTCACCTTTTCCGACAAAGCTTAATATAGGCCTATCTCTCCTCCTTGATTTAGTCATTTTAGAATTTAAATGATTATTCATCCAGTGTTTTCATTACTTTAGGTCTAGGAGGATTTTTAGGTTGACCTCCTCTTCCTTAATTAAACAATACATTATAAACTGAATTAAATTTGTATCTGTCACGTTACTTCAAAGCTATGATTTATTTTCACAATTGTATCTGCTCCGATCAGCTCATTCCAATTAATTTTGTTCAATTTTGATTTAACTAGTACTTCATTGTACTTGTAAAATATGCTTTTCAACTCTCTCTTCACATCTTTCCCATTCTAATTTCAATGTGATTGGGTAATGGTCTGACATTTTTGACAAGATGATTCCAGTTTGAATTAGGTTTGCGTTGCTTCTCATATATATATGATCCAGACATGTTGCTGTTAAATTACCCGTTCTCACTTCTTCTCGAGTGTTACAGAATATGCCTCTCTGTAGTCCTAAGGTCGACAAAACAGTCTCATACTGCAGTGTGCCATACATATTATCATTTATGTCTATGTTGGTATCACCTATAAATATTAAATTGCTGTATGATTGTAATCTGGTTAATACTGTTTCAAGTTCATTCAGTGTTGTATTGATGGGTATACCTGTACTGGAAGTTGGTGGTCTGTAAACAGTGTGGATACAAAATTTATCTGCGGATTGTGTACTTATAAATTCTAATTCCAGTGTTAAGGATTCTAAGAGTTTGTCTGAAAATTTATTGGTGTGTATTGTAATTTTTTGAATTGTAAAAAACCATCAACCCTCCACCCACTTTATTATGTCGTAATTTGTAAATCAATTTATAATCCAGGTAATCTAAACTGAACAAATTTATTTCTGATTCATTACAAAAATTTTCAGATAATATTAAAATTTCAACTCAACTTGAAGACTATCCCAATGCTTCCTTAAAGACCTAATATTTACATACATTACAGTGAGATTCTCCTTTCCAGAAGTGCCGTTATCAATTGATGTAAACCACTCACTAAAACCATCATATCTACCTGTAACCATCCTATCATCCTTAAAGTTGTCTAAATTTGAGTTATTTATGATGCTTCAACAACAACAAAAAACCAAAAAAATATATACATGCAATAACTTACTTTGCCCCACATTTCTAATGAATAAAAATATATACAATATAACCTATTGATAATAACATAATCTAGCCTATTTCTAAAAACATATATAACTAACATGAAAATAGGCCTGGGTTTGTTATATATAGAACAAAAATAGACTACGAAGCAAGGCAACGGTACAAATAAATAATAATACATAAAAATATGTGCAAAATTGGAAATATTCAACAACCATTAAACTAAATAAATAAACAACAATAAAAACAACGCATAACAAAAAAGTTCCAAAGGAATCAACGAAATAGTCCTATTGTTTTTCTTGAATTTACACTTGACAATAAACGTTGTAGTTATACATAGGGGATAGTGAGATATATACAAAACTTTAATATAATTTCTTATCACTCCAATATGGTTGTTTATTTACACATCGTAAACTCTCTATTTTCCACAACCATGTAGTTAGATCATCAGTTACAAGGAAACTACAACGCCACTAGTTGTTCCGCATACATTATCTAACAGTTCTCTGATTACAAAGTAAGGAGAAGTGAAATTCCATACCTAGGTAAACTAACATCTCAACATTTACTGTTGTAGTTTTAGTCAAGCACAATATGTCTGAATTTACAATAATTCTACGACAACGAGACACATCAAACAGAGATTTCTAAACACCCTCACTTCAGCAGGTTTAGTATATTTTAGTCCATTAATTGAAAACATGGTTATACAATTACATTTTAGGGAGTAAATTAATTGTAACACGTAAAGGGATTTCTTGTTTAAAGAGCTTTAATGAAGATGAAAGTTTTAAAGAATAATAGGATTTCGGACATTTGACATCGTTATAAGTTACAAAATTTTTTTCGTACTCGTTCCTGTGCTGTGGAAACGCCTGGGTTCATTGTCTCCTGTCTGGACTGCAAGCATTTTTTGGGTATAATAATTCCTTTTCTCTCTCTTTCGTTCTTATTCTCTTTAGTAGTAGTCCATAGCCATACGTTGCAACTTCTAAGTACGTGTATATGTACTTACTGACTTATCAGCTAAAGAAAAGGATCGATTTCAATCCTCGAAACATTGTTCTACACATGTTGTAATATATAAAGATGGCAAATGTCCGAAATCTATCCTATTATCCTTTCAAATAAGTGAAATCGCATGGTACTATAAAAGAATATCTAGAATGGATATTGAGACTATCAGCAAACTAATTTTGTCGCAAGGGTTACTTATCTCATTGTGTTAAAATAATTATTGACATTTATTCATTCCCAAAATTGTTTGGTCTGCAATTGATAACGTAATGTACTTAAAAATTCGTGGTAAACACAATAAAACAAACCTAGATGGATGCAGCATTACAATATGAGTACCGACTTTTAATTTTTATTGTGAATATAAATTGGTAATTTTTAAAATCGGAATTTGTGGATATAATCACGTAACAGCTCAGTGCAGCCAACTAGACACAGTTGTATGTTACAGTATTTACACATGATTGTAGTAATCTCTCTTTAAATATGAGATATCAAGGGTTAAATTGTGATTCCACAGTCAGTATTGTACAGATTTCCAGTATTATATGCATGATTCTACTACAAAAGGCATGGTTTCTAAATTAATGATTTTACCTTAAAAACAGGACGATAGATCAGAGTCATCCATAATAAAAGTTATAATCAGTAATACCTCAACAATGGTAATTTCATTGATAGTCAAAAGAACTCTCACGGGGGTGAAAGTGAATCTTAACAAAGATATCTATACTGGTAGGAAAATGTGAGTAACAAAGGTTTATTGTTAAGTATTTGTGGTAAAAAATTAAAGGATAATAATTAAATTCGTTAAAAACTTTATATAATAACTGTAAAATAGAAACAATACTAATAATAGATTCATAGAAAACTTGGAAAAACTTTTAAGAATAAAATAAATGATTGAGATACTGGTTGTGTGGTTTGACAGTTGTCGGTAAACCAAGGAAACAAATCATGCCTTTAATGAAAGGGTTAGAACGAAAATGAATAGTGCACGCTACGCTGGGCGTTTTCCCCTTCCAGTTAGGTAAAACTGAACCATTAAAACTTTTCCTCCATGATAAAATAGTAATTATAATTTAAATAAATGCTATCTGCTGATAGATGACTAAATTTTTCATATTATTTACTACACCCTTGTGTTAAATACTGTTAATTGGTGCAATAGACTGATGAAAAAATATTTGCTAAAGCTCAGCCAAATCTAATTGAGCGAAATTCAACATTATCGAATTCGATGTTGGTTATATGAAGATTAATGCAAATGTTCAATTCTATAATCCAAATGTCAGTTCATTTTCGAGATATCGTGCGGACAGACCAGATATATATATAAATCAAGCTTTTCCAGAACCAAAAAGTGACAGGCATTACTAACGTCACACAGTTGGTGACTAACTAACTTAAAAGATGAAAGGTAAGCAACATTACTCTTTTCTTGCTAGGCAGGGATATCTCCCATCGAAGGGAGGACAGTGTTAGTAGTCGCTTGGCTTGATTACCTTAGCGATGAAACCAATAGCAACTATATTGATCAGTAAATCAGACAAGTATCCTTGAAGTTTCTAATATCCTGGGAGCCATTTTAAATTTAGCAAAGGCTAGTTTCTATTGATTAAACAGCAGAATTCTATAGCTATAAAGAATAAGATTTACATAAATAACTTAAAAGGTGAAAGGTAAGGGGATAGATTGGCATTACTGTCCTCAATGTTGCCAAGTAGTGCAGGTTGCCGGAGATAAAGATAGATCAGTTTTACTGCATCCTTCCTATAGCAATAATGCCTAGTGAACGTGACTTTGCTTTGTACCGGAAACACGTGACATAGTTCCCTTCAGCAGAAATACCACCACTGCAGTAGTCCCTTTCGGTGGTATCTCTCCCTAAATACACAAGTACTACTATAAAACTGGCAGCATTTTCACAATTGTATTAAATAATATAAGTAACGTAGCCCATATTACAAAGAATTATGATCAAGTCATGTTATTGCTATATTAATATTTGTGATATAATGATACTGCAATGTATGATGTACGAAATAAATCTAAAAAACCTATCACAAAACTAAAGAATCAAAAGTAGAGTGTGTGTGATCACCACTTATTTTCAAAGTAAACTGGTATGTTGGATTCATATCAGATCTTTCCAAATTTATTCAGTATTTTTAATTTGTAATATAGATGATAGATGATCATTGGTAAAAATAAAATTTAAGTTATACATGATTTTATAGCCTTTGATATAACTGAAATCACATTTTTTAATCTTTAAGGCCTTTTTAATTGTTTTAAATTTTTAAAGGGTTTAGTTTTAAAATCTAAATAATAATTTTAAAAGGTCATTTAAAGCTAGTACACTATATCGTAGAAATAGTTATAATTACTAATATTTTAAAAGCAAAGTGAAAACAAGCATCCTCTAATGCAATGCAGACGTGTGATAGGTGGGCCCTGGGGACTGAAGCCGAGGCTCTAGTACTGGCTATGTTTTCCGTGGTCAGACCTGCACTACTGTAATGGAGCTGTCGTTTGGCGGGTATCCAAAGGATGGCCTGCCTTGCTATCACTGGGGCTTTTCCTAAGTGCGCCAGGCGCGGCTCTGGACTGTTGTCTTAACCTCTCCCCCCTGTCATTCGGGCTATGGCCAGGAGGAGTGCCTACTGTCTTAAGCAGATGGGACTCTGGTAGGGCTGCTGCAGTGGTGTGCACTGTAGAATTAAGCACCCTGATACAGGAGGATGCTCTGCATATGATCTCTGATCAGATGCCACAAAAGTTTTCCTTTGACAAACCCTTTAGGATTGTTTGTACCCTCTAGGGATGATTGGTCAGAGGGAAGGAAACCTATTCCACCAGCGGAGTTTGAATGGTTCACAGACAGCTCTAAAACAAAAAGCGGCACAGGCGCTGGTAATTCTGGGAGTGAGACCATGTATGGAGCTGGTGGTACCTATGGGTCCGTATCCGACAGTTTTTCAAGCGGAGGTTGCAGCTATTATGGAATGTGCTCGTGAGAATCATTGTCTGCGATATAGGAGCAAGACGATTAATATTTTCACGAACAGTCAGGCGGCTGTTGGCGCTGGACTCCTGCGTGATCAAATCCAAACTGGTTTTGGGATTGCTATCAGGCCGTTTTCCTCCCTTGCCTTGCCAGAATCAACAATGTGACCGTTTGTTGGGTTCCTGGTCATGAGGGGATTCCTGGGAACGAAAGAGCTGATGACCCCTGGCCAACCGAGGCTCAGCGACAATTATGACAGGCCCTCAACCGTTCTGCGGTGTTCCAAGGTGTGAATCCTCTTGGGTTGTCTCGAAATGAATTCGCGTGGAGCCTGAGAGAAGGTGGAGGTTGCATCCGGGCTTGAGAATGAGTAGAAATGGTATTACAGTCACATTCCTCCAGGGAGGCGTCGGACCTTCTCTCATTAAATAGATCAATGTCTTCTCAGGTTATTGGTCTCATCACGGGGCATGGTCACCTGAGGAAGCATCTTCACAGAGTCGGCATCCTTCAGAAGGATCTGCTCTGTAGAAGGTGTAATGAGCAGGAGGAAACTGCTGAGCACCTGCTCTTTGACTGCCCTTCAATAGCAAAGGAGTGGGTATGCCATCTTTGGTAGTTTGGACAGGGGTGGTAAATTTTGCCAGGATGACCTGATAGGTTGTTTTTCGGCGGTTTGTGGAACTGCTGAAATTGTAAACTGGTGGCCTCATGGTGTGTTTCCGGGGTGCGCAAAAAAGCCCTTGAGGCTTAAGCATGGCAGTAGGCCGCCCCAAGGGAGAGAAAGAACGTGTTGGGCTTAAAAATAAGGATGATCAGTTCTATGCTGCCACTGGGCTATGTGCAAGTTTTTTTCCCTCATTTAATAGACCGGTTCTTATATACGGTACATAATCTATTTGACAAGTCGTTAAAAAATAAAAAATGTAGGCCCTTATAATAACT
>NW_025789522.1:0-3532 GCF_021130785.1 Homalodisca vitripennis
ATTTTCCAATTCCTAAAATATAAGGATGTGAAAAATTGTTAATTACAAACGCAACCCCCACATATTCGATATGCACTGGAATATTGTTCAGTTAACAGTTTTGTGATCATAATGGATTTGCAACTAATAAAAAATTCTACTTTTTTCCAGTTATAAATTGACTTTAAATATACTGTATATTCAATATTTTTTTTTATAGGTCTTAGGAAATTTAAAAAAAAAAATAGAATGCACGAATATTCGGTGATTGGTAACGAAAAATATGAAATTTGCGGTATCCACGCTTAATTAAATTTAACGTAATTATTTAAACATAAAAAACTATTAAATAGCAGTGATGAAATCGCCGCCCTTGATCTGGGGCTTGGAGGTGTTGGCAAGCCTCGATTAAATTTTTTTTCTTAAAAACAAGCACGCGAAGCGCTGCGCAGCGGGCAAGCACGCTGAGCTGACCCATGCCGAAAATTTTGTTAAATTCAAATAGTAGGGCTATATTTGTTTTAAACAAACGGGTTGTCATTTACTAATTTGTTGTGTTAGTTTTTCGTACGGGAAATTAAAAACTCGTAAACTTATTCTAATTTTAAACGTAATCTAACTTGTATAAATTAATATAGGAGAATGCGGGACCATACTGGAAAATACCCATTATAAAAACTTAAAATACACATGACTTGGATCACATACAGGGGTATAATCCACAATCGCAATCATGTTCGCTAAACCGACGAATTACAATTGTTAACAGACACCGTCACTTAGCGCTACGCAACAGGACGTCGGATCTGCAGTATATCCACAACCTCACATAAAATTTCTGTTTTATATGTATTTTCTACGTTATTCCTTTTTATTAGCAATTTACAACATGTCTAGGTATCGACAATTGTAAGTAAACAACTCTATTTCACCGTATAACTAGAAACCGGGAGAATTATCAATGTTAACGGATACTGTACACTCTGGATGGGTCGAAGTAGTGACCGACCAATCAACTCAAGACCACCTCGCACCTATATAACGTGTGTTTTAACAGTTCACTCTATAGATTCAATCACCAACCGCACAAGCCACTGTACACTGAAGTGACTTTTTTTTTTATTTTATCACACGATTTCACCTGTTAAATACCGTTTAAAACTAAAAAACGGTATTTAACGTATATCTAGTTTTGTAATCTAAATCGACCTGTACTTACAACTAAGGTATGTTCGATAAAATACTAAATTGTTCAAGAGTAACTTTCCTCTTATATTGAAGTGTATATAAAACATTACGAATACTATGAATCATAACGAACGATCAAATCAAGGGACGATTACCGTATTTTAAATTCTAATTTTATAAAGTTTATAGATTGTATTTTAAACAAACTTAAATAGGTAATTTCAATAGAAAACAAGTCGAATTTGCTTGTTTTAGCCAACCTAATTTCCAATGTTTACGAAAACTAAAAGCGGTAAAATAAGCGAAAAATTAACAATTATGTTTTAATCATAGTTCAACCGGTTCTGTTAATAATTATAGAAGTCATGTGTAAAAAACAGACCGAAACTATGGTTTTCGATCGGAATTGCAATTTACGAGTAGTTTTTATTGTAAACTCAGATGTTTTGTTTGAAAAAAAAAAAAAAAAAAAATAAATAAATAAACAGAAAATTATACAATTTTACAGTGAAATCGACTAGTTTAAAAAAAAAAAGGAATTGTAAAATTCCTGGAATAAAATATTTATGACAAGCACAAAGTCATAAATTTTGGGATTTTCGATAGAAAATATAGTCGAGAGCGACTTGAAACAAAACCCGTTTTACATCGGTTTTACAACTATAAGCGGTAAAAAATAAGCGAAAACGAACGAGTTATTGGTGGCCTTTTGAAAGGCCGTTTGTGCGGAGCGGGCTCGCTCGATGCGCTGGCGCTGGCGCTGGCCGGCTTTCTTGGAGCTGGTTTTACTTGGTCACGGCCTTGGTACCCTCGCTCACGGGGTGCTTGGCCAAATCGCCGGCAACAGGGCCTGACGGCGGTCGGTCTCCCGCGCGTGATGGTCGACCGCTTGTTGTAGTGGGCCGGCGGGAAGCTTCGGGGGCTATGCGCTCGAATATGTCGCACGAAGTGTTTATGATGGACATGGCCTTGCTGGAGACGCAAAGTCGTCCAGGAAGTTGTAACCATCCGCAGTGTCCAGTCGTAGACGTCTGGGTGCGGGGAGAACTGCTCTTCCAGGTGTCGGGGGGAAGGCCTCGGCTTTGTCGCCGGGGGAGTGGGACAATGCCTCTTTGACCTTGGAGTGGTTTATTGTCTTCTTCTCCCCCCGGAGAGCCTTGGAGCCCTTCCAGATGCCGCCGACACCACCGTCAGCTTGGAGCTCCACGAAGTCGTCCCACGCGGCGCTGGGTTTGTTCCGCCAGGAGACGAGACATCTCCTGGCCTGGCCGTTGAAATCTCGCTTGGCGTGGGGACATCGTGTTCGCTGGTACTCCCGACGCAGCCTACGACGAAGTCTTATCTCCTCTCCTTCAGGTGCTCGGGGAGTGGTGGGTGGAGTTCCTTCCGTGAGAGAGGGGACGAGGAGATGGTCGCTGCTTCCGGGAGAGTAGTTGTCAGTGCTATCACTTGTTGGTCTAGCTGGTCTGGTGATTCGGCAGGGGTTGGTGGTGGCCGGGGTCTGTCGGCGAGGTATTGCCGTACTTGTGCCCGTTGACTTTGGTGGGAAGCGCGGGGGGTAGGCCGGCGCTCCGTCGTCTGGCAGTCAAATATCACTGGGACGTGGTTCCGACGAGAGGTCGACACGGCAAATACCTCGAAGTCCATGTGAAATGATCCAGCTAGACCAACGTCAAGGATGTCAGGTTCGTGGTTTAGTGGTCGTGGTGGTAGTGGGTAGGATCCTCAGGAGCTAGTAGTTGTATGTGTTGGCGCCCCTCCAGGAACCGTTTGTACCCGGGAGTATAGGCCGAAATTCTAAAAAAAGCTTTTAAGCTGGATATCTGGCGTCGCGCGAGCGCGACCAAAAGGTGGCAGCTCGAACGCGATTGGCCGCGCTCGCGCGACGCCCGGATCCGAGTAACCCCGAAATTTCAGGCCACGGCTTCTATCTGTATCCCCGGGAACCGAGTACAGCGCAACATGTCAGGACGAGGCAAAGGCGGGAAGTGAAGGGAAAGGCAAAGTCCCGCTGTCCCGGGCCGGTCTTCAGTTCCCGGTCCGCAGGATCCACCGTCTGCTCCGCAAGGGCAACTACGCCGAGCGAGTGGGTGCCGGAGGCTCCGGTCTACCCGGCCGCCGTCATGGAGTATCTCGCCGCCGAGGTTCTCGAGTTGGCCGGTAACGCGGCCCGTGACAACAAGAAGACCAGGATCATTCCCCGTCACCTTCAGCTGGCCATCAGGGAAAGACGAGGGGCTGAACAAGCTCCTGTCCGGTGTCACCATCGCCAGGGGGGTGTACTGCCAACACCAGGCCGGCTCCCGCCCAAAAGACCGAAAAAGGCCTAAATCGCCCGCCAGCGCGCGACACAAAGGCCCCCCCC
>NW_025789523.1:0-8792 GCF_021130785.1 Homalodisca vitripennis
TTACAAAATAATTAGCCTACAATAAAATCGTTTTGATAAGGAATAAAAAGTAATTGGATTTTCTAAATTGCAATAGGTCTTTATACTCTTAATTAATTTATTAATTATTGCTAGTAGTCACAAACAACAATTGTTTTAATTAATACGAGATTGTCATGCAACAAAGCGGGGTACGACAATGAGTTGGCCACAAACAAATTTGTATTTATACATGGAAACTTCTAAATTAAATAAAGAATACACAAAATTAAATTATGTGTAGAAGTAATATACTGAGGAAAAGTAGTTATGCAACTTATTTTTAAAATTTAAAAAGTTTTGAAGGCAGCCTTTGTATATTACAAACCTTTTTTTAACTATAAAAAAAACTTGATTTACATAACCTATTTAGCATGAAAATTAACTTTAAAAAAAACACAAAAACAAAAAAACTTTGAATATTTAACATGTCATTAATTCATTTGCGGCCGTTTTTAACAAGTGTGTTAGTTCATATTATTTTGTAATTTACCTTCTATAATTATCTGTATTACTTTTATTTTATATTAGTCTTCCACGGAAAAAATTTTAACATTAAAATTAATAAATTAATGAATGAAAATCATTTTGAAATTAAACATTTTTTTATGAAGAAGTTTCATTACCAATAGTCGGTATTCAGTGGACAGTGGCATACCCTGGAAATCTTCTCTTGGGGGGTGTCCAAAATACTGGAGAGTTGGGGGTATGGAAAACCCCTATACTACGCGGGTTGATCCGAGGGGCCCTCCCCAAAGAAAAGTTTTTGAATTACTTGGCCATAAAATCTTTAAAATTATTACATTCTGAACTAACGATGAGGAGGGCCAACGATCACATCAGTGTGTTATAAGTTTAAAGTAAAATCACTACTACTACCAATCAACCAGGGGAAGCTTATGCAGGGATAATTATACAATCTTCTGTAACATAATTCTGTTTATAATATTGTATTTAAAAAAATCCTCTAAAGAAAAATATATCATAACATTAACAAAATATTGAAACAAAATAGTTCAGCTTTTAAATCACACAACAAATCAAGACCAATAGTTATTCTTGAATAAAATAATCCAGTACTGATATACAAGTTTGAAAGTTGACCAAAAATAACAAACTAACGATATAAGTTACAAATTATGGAAATTATATTAAAATTTAGCTTTTGTTTTCTTTTAGCGTTTTCTACATAATCAAACTGATTTACTAACAAATTTTTCCAGTTTATTTTTATATATCAATAATCAAGATTTTAATAATACGGGGTTTTTGGCAATTTTCAAACCCAACTCAAATTCATAATTCGGAAACTATTAATCCGATAAAGATCAAAAGTGCTAATACCAAAGATAGGATTACTCGCGTGTACTGTATTTGTGCTAAGTAAAATTTAAGATTAGTATGAAGAAAAAAGATGTTATTAAATTAACCATCTTAACATTTTTTGTAATTGACCGTGTCGGTTCACAAAATTCCAGTCATTGTTCACATTATGAAGCTTGAGTCATTATACTTGAGCGTGTAATTTTTTGTAAATCACTCCATTATAAAAGTTTAATTTTTAACACAAATTAAATTGAGCAACTTTTGTCAATTCGACCGTAACCGGAGTCATAGCTGTTCCGTTATGAAACGTACTGTCATTTAGGTTGCCGAGGTGCGGTGTGCGCCTGTATGGTTTAGTGAACAACGGAATGGAACAACATACTAACTAACACCAGTACAGGACCTGCTCTGTGCTCGGCAAACTTACTCACTATTGCTTGAGAACTTGATCATGTCAGGATACATCTCAAAAGATTACCCTTTTTCTACTGGTTACCTCAATTCTGCTAACAGAGTGTATATGTTACCGGCAGCTGACAAATGTTCCCGTGGTACAAGTTATGTTACAGATAAACTTTACACGCTTACCGTGGTTACTGGTAACATCATAAGGTACTGAAAACTAGGTTTAGCCAGTAGCAGTATTAAAAAAACTGGAAACATGTACCCTGTGCTAATTTTATTGAGCACTCTGTCTGTATACAGATGAGTCCTAAATCAGGATGAGTATATTTTTGTAACTTCTGTTTACTGATGAACATACTGGATATATGTAAGAAATATTAAGAACAAACCACTTTCGGTTTGTGACGGCTGGCAGCGTAACAGTGAATTTTCACAATATTTAGTGGTTTTTAAATCAAAAAATTAATTATTCAAATGTGCGATTGTACCCGTGTATTTCGTAAATTAAAATAGATATAAGGTTTGAATGAATATCATTTGATTGTGATCTACACATCCAAGTTCTGACATAAATGTTATTTTCAATAATCGCAAAAGAAATAGGGACTATAGCGATTCGTGATTATTTAAAAATGCAAATGCTTCATTGGGGAGGACAGGTCCCCATTCTATCATACCAATATCAACCAACGCACGCCCGAGCCTGGTGGCGACACACCTTGGTTATGATATATTTACGGTCGTAATTTTATTGGTAATTTGATAGACGTGTTACACACATGGTTTAACAAATGTAATGAGATATAGATGATTTTTCAAGAGAAGAAGATATAAACTCTTGGTAGAAATTTTGTGGTATAAATTTTCTGGTAGAGATCCAAGCTGGTGTATGGTCAGTGGGTGGACTATGAGTAGCTTCTGATTTATTTAATTGCAATATACCCGTACACCCATACGCAAACCACTACAATCTCAATCCAAACCCAAGTGCCTGATCTTACAAATAGTTAGCTTTATTTTTTTCTAATGTACACACATTAATTTTAATACATAGTTGTTCTCACATATTATTTTAAAATACCCGGGGATTTTATTTCTTTTTTACATAGATCACTTTGTAGTTCTGTATGTGTTATATTTCAATTAGTGGACCCTGAAAGGAGGGGATTCATTACACAATTACGAAGTAACAAAAAATTGGCAGCTCTTTTTACATTGTGTTTAAACTTTAACACACCTATGGTATAGTCCCAAATCTCTTAGAAATATATAGTTTTAATTTGGTCGGGGATATGTCCATCAGAAGGTGGGATGATTGCATATAATTGGATATTCACCTGTGGCAGAAAAACATTGACTGGATTTAATTACCTACCAAGTAGTTGCGGTTTTTGTAATAAAAAATGAATATTTAGTATAACAAGAGAGCCGTAAAGGTGAACATAAAAATAAAGGTTAAAGTTGATTCTTTTGAATCATTTGACACTGGGAAGTATTCATAATTGTATCAAATCAACAAAAGGCCACTAAGAGTTATACTATATTATGATTTTATAACAGTGGAATTCCTCCAATAAGTCTTCAAATGTTGACAATAGAATATATCATGAGCTAGTACTGGTCATAGAAACTATGTTATTCCTATTATTCACACTTCATAATCTAGTGAAGTAGTGCTTTATACTTCAATTGTTAACTCCTAAAAAAGTTTTTTTTTTTTTTCGGACAAGTGTAGATAGATATTCTTATTCAAAGTACCTCTTCCAGAGATGTCACTGGGCAAAGCTGTTTAGAAACTGACTCAATGAGCAGACTAACTGTCTAGGCAAAGAGCCTTTGTACAAATGTATAACAAACAAGCACAAGTAAGCTTTTTGTACTTGTTTATGTCGTTATGTTGATTGATTTTGATGTATGAAATGCTCCTCCAAAATGTGAACTCTGACAGAAATAAAGAGTCAAAGCAGGTCGAGCATTGAACAGCTGGAAGATCTGAACATGAGTGCTGTGGTACTTTGAGCTTTCAAATTGGGTAGCTTTTAGCACAACTGAAAAGTAGACGTTTGTTTATTTACATTTCTGATAGAAGAATCCTGAAGGAAATTTCTTTGCAGAAGTAATTGTTAAGTTAGAGGTCCTATCATTAAAGCTAGTTTAACTGATTTTACTGTCAGATAGTAAGTCAATGAAATGTATCCCTTTTGGGATTATAGAATATAGAGTGGTGTCGCTTCGTAAGTTGAGGTTTGAATGGCAAAGTTAATCTCAACACAAAGTATTCTACCGATTTCTCGATAAGTTATAGGAGTTACAAGACTTTTGAACAGATTAGGAACATGATACATAGTTTTCTTGAGGCTTTCAAATTTCATTTGAAAACTATTGTTGTATGGTTGGGAATAAGGGTTTTACCCGAAGCCATTAAGTGCGTTATTTAGTTTTTCAGTCGTAAATAAACATCTATTTCACCTTTGTTATTCTACAGCATGCCTCTACAAATCGATAAATAAATATGGTGTATGTAGGCTTGTTAACTTTTTGTAATCGGTTTGAGACTTGAGAATCTATTCAGAATATCATTCAAAGGGGGCTTCTTACATCAGGCTTGCAACAATAACAGGAGATTCAAAGTTTTGATTTTACTTTTGCGTATATAAGTATCAATCACTGGTAAACTGTGAGGAATACGATTGATCAGGTCAGAATGGTCTTTTTCTTGGTGTAACTCATTCTAGGCTATGGCCACTATATATAGAAAAGAAAATTATATAAACAAAAACTAATTCACAAAACAACTATGCTATAAATTACGGTTTTAGGAAAACAAGTGGGAATGAAAAGTACATGAGCTTTATGTAATCAAACAGATAATGTAATAACAACAACAAAAAATAACAAAAAAACAATTAGGTTTTATACATACTGTTTTGTAGCTCTTTAGTATGTGTATAAATTAGATGTTTTTAAAAACCGGCACAGATATTATATTTATATTTAAAAAGATCTATACAACTTAGGGCATTTTTGAAATAATAAACATCTTTCAATTTTATGAACAAATTAAGTACCTATATATTGTTTTAATGTGCGGTATTTTAAAGTTAGAAAGTTAATACTTTTTATATATTAGAATTCCCCAAAGATTATTAAATAATTTTATTCCCCAAGTAATGTTGTGAACTTTGTTCATGCTTTAAATTATTATGAAATAACATGTCAAAAATATGCTACGTACAGAAATTTAAGGATTATGATTGCGGGTTGGTAATCTCTTAATAATAAAAAACGTTTCGTTTTGGCAATGGACTAAAAAATGTAATATGTACATCAATGTAAGAATAGAGAAAATTAGAACTTGTGATCATATCACCTTGTACAAAACATTCTTTAGTATTGCCCCTACATCCAACCCATTAATCCTAAAATATGTATGTTATAAATATTGATCTTGATTCAGTTATGAAATCACAATGAAGTTTATAAAACAAGTTGCCAGTTACTTATTTTATTTGAATGCATGTTTTAATTTTAGATTTGACAAAAGACAAAATGTACCCTGCTCAGTATGCAAGGGGATTTTTTAATAATTCGCGGTCTCTAAAAATCATAGTTGTGCCTATTGCATTATAAGCGAACAAATTGCAAATGTCTAGCGCCATGCAATATTTGTCACTGGACAATCGAGAATCCCAAACAGGGCATATATAGGATACACATTGCAATTGTCAATTGCAATAGATATTGTCATCTGTACAAATGATTGACATCTGTTATTAACGAGAATGAAATATTTTGCAATCCATGAACCATAATATATGAGTTCCACCCAAATCTACACCACTCCCATAAAGATAATGATTCTTAAGGCTGCGGCTCACCCACTCTGGTGAAACGGCTGATGCCAGGGTGTTTTTTGAATCTTGCCACATTGTAGGCTCATTTTTGCAGCCTTATTACAAACATTATTGATGATATTTAAGTAACTAAATATTTGATATAACGTGCTATTAGTTTTTTGAAATTTACAATTTCGCTTTTATCAACCTTAAGCTGCACATCGAGGTGGAACAGTTTTGGAAAAAAAAGGTTATTTTCAAACGTTTCAATAAAAAAAAAACGTGAATTTTTATTAAAGAGAATAAAATACAGGACATTCGTAAAATTGAATATAGTCAAGAAGTAATTAAAACTGCTAAACGGTTTATTAAAAAGTTCTAAAAAGTTAAGGTACAATAAGGTAAAGACATGGAAAAGGTCTGCAAAGCGCATATTTCAACGCAGCTGTCATGGTGGCGCGCGGATTGGCGTCACAGCCGGAGGAAACTGTAGGCAACTCTCCCACCACTACCACTCTGGATATATTTCCCCTCACCCGCTTTCGCTAGGGTATAACGTGTGGCCTTTCAGTGTGGAGTGTTCCTTTCAAATTTGTTAGATTTAGAATATCTATTCATTTACTTTAATATATCAAAGTTCCCTAAGATTGCACAAACGAAAATATTGTAGTCAATATATTTGTTATTAAATAATATTGTTTATTATGAACAAGTAATAACTACAATATTTTTTATTTATATTCGGCATCCGATCAGTGTGAAAGGATAGGATCGATCGCATGAGATCATCATGCGCCAATGACGGCTCACAGGGCGGGGCGGCGGTGTCAATGGACCGCGCCGCGCCGGGTCCTTTCCAACGGCCATTGAACGAAACAGAACTTTACGCGCCATCGTTAACCGCCCATGCTATGAATGAACGTTGTCATGTGGAAGCTCTTCATATACATCTTCCATATCACCGAATTTAGTGTTGTTGGCGACACTCTTTCCGTAACAATAAATTCGTAACGTGTAACAAACTACCTCTACTCCGGGGGAACAATAAATTATTGATTTAATGTCCAATATTTTCAAAATATGAGTGACGATACCCCCATTATGTATGTATTTTGTTTTAGTGCATATTTATAGTTCTAACTATAATAGGTTTTATTTGACTTAATGTTATTGATTGCTTCATTTGATTGTTAAAATAAATCTCATTACTTGAGCAGCCAATTTACCCCATTACAAAATTATAGGAAATTAAAAATTTCTAACAGATTTAAATTAAAATTCCATTTTAAACTTTTTTATATCTCTGTTTTAATTCTTTTTAACTTTGTCCTTTATCTTCTAAATTATTATACACATTAACTGTGACACCAATATCCATCAGTTTCTGTCCAATTCGGGTACCCGAATTATAGCTACATTGTAATCTTTTAATCCATGAAATAGGTAACAGTATCGGGGTGTTTCTATTCCAACAAAATAATTACGTTATTACGATATCCTCCTATAAAAATTCAAAGTTGTGTTTAGTTCGAGTATATCTGCTAAGTTTTGTTCGACAGTGGTTTTAAAATGTGCATTAATTATATATTTTTATTTGGAGCTCACAAATAATTGGAATTTGTTTCATAAAACTTTCAAAAAATAAAATACGATTATCACTCTATAAAATTCGAAGTTTGTGGTTCTAGTTCGAGTATATTGCGAAGTGTTGTTGTCGATGTGGTTTAATGTGGCATAATTATTTTATTTGGATCTAAATTTTGAATTTGGTTCATAAAAACTTTTCAAAATAAAATTAGTGGAACCCAACAATTTCATAATGTGTCAATGAATTCCCCTCTTGTATTTGGCGGAGTACAATAGTGAGTGTATCAAATCAAACTGAGGATTATCAGACACAGACAGGGGATTGATACACCTAAAATAGGTAAAGGGTTTAACATGTGCAATTGGTATTAAAATCTGACTAATAATGATTCATAGAAATAATTTATCATTTATATACATAAAAATGTATATAAATCTTTATTTTCAATAGTGAAAAACAACAAGCTGTCACTAAAAACTGTTAAAGAGTAGATTCTTGGGTTTAAAAATATAAAACGATAGTACCTCTTTCAAAGACGTATAGAATGTCTTTTTTAATTAGGCCCTAATTGCTATTTGAACTTTTTTCTGAATATGTATTTTTTTTTCTTTGCAGTTGATGCACTTTTGTGAAATATATTCACTTCATAGTAAAAAAAAATTTCATTGCAAATTAAGGGTATATAGGAAGGTTTTATCTACCTAAAGTGTAGAGAAACGGGTTATAACCACTCAAGTTTTATTTTGTCTTAGTCTCTTAATTTTTAACAAAGAAAAGGGGAACTTCACTAAAGAAATAGAAAAACGATAGAATTTTCGAAGTTTAATTCTGGTTATAAATTTGTTCTGTGGATATGCGGGTATCACATATAGTAATTAACATGTTATGCCGGGGTAGTTTCTTTAAAAACACTAAAACACTATTAATTCGCTACCATGGTGTTTATTACACACTATCATTCTCTGAGTTCAACTTGGCATTTAAATCATGCTCGATTATTGTATTTTTTGTTACTTTCAAAAGACCTCGTGTTAATTAGGTTTTGTTATGTTGGTAATCTAAACATATTATATTGCTTAAAAAACAAAACTCGTCAGCTGTACTAGAATACGTGCATTTATTATTTGCAATAAAGATGTGTGATTTGTTGATAATCGTCTTTTAGGACGGGAGGGATTACGTAAATAAAAAATTTCTATGTTTGAATTATTATGATTTCGAAGGTCACCCCAGGGACGGAGGAAACATTTTAAAGTAAAAATTGCATAACATTTGAATGGAAAAGATACTAAAAAACAAACGATTTAGAACAGTTTCTAATCCGAGTTTCTATGGAAAAAGTATACTTCATAAGCTTTCATGTACGGTACTCGGTTCTCCAACCAAATTGCTTAAATGACCATATATGGGAATTTTGTAATTTTGACAGTAACGATTACTTCGAGGTGTGATTGAAAGTCAATATATTTTTAATCTTTATATAATTCTCTAATATCATGAAGTTCATTCGTTTCGCCCATAATCGTGATAGATTAATTTTTAATCTTACTTTTATCACCGCAAACTAACATTTTATTCTGCACTTTATAAATACTTTTCTTGGGAAAATTGAACAAAAA
>NW_025789524.1:0-7601 GCF_021130785.1 Homalodisca vitripennis
TTGTATTAGGTATATTAGTTTGTTTTGTAAATTATGCATAACTTGATAACATGAGGGATCATGTTTAAAATTAAATGAAAAATGTCTTTATTGAACACAAAGAAAAACATATTCAATTGGTGAGGTTAGGACTATTAAGTCCTCTCTTACACCTAACTATAAATTTATAAATAACACTATTAGTGTAAAACAAGAGTTACAGTATAGTCTACATTACTGTTTTACATTCAAAAATTATAATCTATATTTATATAAAATAATAAAATGAAAAGATTCTTCATGAAATTATAAATAAAATAAAAATTACAAGGAAATTAGCATACATTCACCCATTTATACAAAGCCATCGTCCCATATCCTATGCCACGATATCGTCATCCCGGATGAGGCCCAAAACAGACCCTCCAAAACTGCACCCGACTACGAATACCTCTGATATGATCCAGGAAATTATTCCAGAGTCGACAAGCAGAAACTGTGAATGATTTACTGAAAATAGAAGATCTATGAACAGGAATAGACAACAAAGAGGCTCCACGTCGAGTATTCCAATTTTTTGTTTCAGAAAGAAAATGCGTTAAGACAAATAAGAAGGGGAATAATTGTTATTCAAAATAGAATGTAACATGCTGAGAATGTGGAACTGACGGAGTATATTCAATTTTAGCAAATGTAACTGACTGAAGAAGGGTTTACATGGTCAAATCGTCTAAGGTTGAAGATAAACATACACAATAATTTTAAGTAGGAATTGGTGGGGCTCCCTAAGTGTTAAAGTAATTTTCTAGCTTGACATAAGAACCACCTCCTGCATGCTTTGACTGGAGAGGCTGGTACAGAGCTGGCCTTCTCTCAAGGAGACATGACAGAGATTAATGCTAAAAAAATCCTTCCTCAAGAATCTCGCCAGAAAACAAATCTCTGCACCACATTTTCATAATAGCTGTACAAAGTCTCCATTTTAAATACCATTTTCATTGCTGGTATGTATTTTTATCTTATTTTAAATGGTCCATTATCCTAACTAACTAATTTCTAATGCAAAAATTAGTTAAGGAGTCTTATGGAGCAAGCAAAGTAAAGTTAACTACAGGACTTTCTGTATGTTTCTAAAAATATACAGTTTGACAATAAAAGAAATTGAAAGGAATGAACAGATGATCCTAACAGAACTAGTGCTATTTAGAATTAGTATACTTATGGGTTGACAAGTGCCTACTCACATGCAACGCCTGGAGGGCTTCCCATTCTTGGAGAGAGTGGACCTTGGCAGTGATGAACGAGTAGCTGTTTGAGCGCAGTCCGGCTCCTTGCTCACCAGGCCGCAGAACGCATCAATGGCCGCAGTGTCCGGCGACTGGTTCTGGCTGCATGTGGCTCGCTCTGCAAACAGTTTACAGCAAATTGGTATAATAGATGAATTTATACAAACTAACTGTGATGGGCACACATTACTGTGCGGTGTTTATGTTAATTTTACTGAAAGATGAAATAATATTATATTCTCTGCTTGTATAAATTGTATAAAGAGAAGAAATTATATTTGCATTGTATTGTACTATTCCATATAAATCTAGTTTATAATATTATACAATAATCTTAGATAAAACTTGATAACCCACTCACTTGATGCTAAGACGATTCTGTTTTAGTAGAGTAATATAAATGTTGAAAACAATGAACACCAGAATAAACGTTTTCAAAATCAAAACAAAACTATGACCAAAGTACCAACAAACTACTACAACTAGTTTGTACGAGAAAATGTTTATGTTTAATAACAAATTTTATTAAATTTTATACTGACATGAAAATGGGCGATGAAACAAAAGTTCTACACAGTGACAAGCTCACTGGTCAACAATATATTAACTAAAATATTGTGTTCAAAGATAAAAATGGCGAGAATGCAATTGAAAACACCTTATCAAAATCAGCAAAAAGATTATCAATGGATTTTAATTAAGGTGGGCATTTGATATGTATACACCGACAATTAAATTTAACATCAAAATTATGTTTATTACCTAGATGAAGATCATTTTCCAGAACATGGTACCACACAACAAAATCTTAATTTTAATTTACCACATTAGTGGTTTGGTGGTTCAATGTTATCTTGGTTGACAACGTATCTGTGGTTGATAATGTATTTAACAATAATGATTTATTTATTTCAGTGAAACAATAAATTTCACATATATGTACAAACCAGAAAGTACTAACCTGATTTTTTCTTGTTGAGGATGCTAAAATGTAGCAATATTCTGGTATTTTGAAATCAGATATTTTTTAAGCCAATAGAAGCAATATTTTCAGAACTGATTTGTGAAGTTGTTAATTCCAAAGCTAAAATTTATATTTCTGATCCACCAATGGAATTTACATGATGTGTACCCTTTAGTTGTATTAAACTTACATGGAAAATTAAGATCACAAATTAGAAAATTCTATTTTTTTTCTAACTTTTGTAATACATTACTAATAATAACACTTTATTTTGCACTAGTTAATTCAAGATTGCAGTACACCTTGCTATGCTGGGGAGGAACCTATAAATTATCATAAGCTAAGTTAAGACACACTCAACATTATTTTTGCAGATAACTTTAAAAATAAAAAAACCATTTTTCCATTGTACCAGCAGTTAAATATTTTACCAATCCATCGTTATTTTGTTCTTAAGGTCTTAAAATTCTTCTTTATTAGAAGTGGAAATAGAGAAAACACAATACCTCATTTAAAAAAATATTTATAACTAATAATAATAATAAATAATTAAGATTACTACAAATGTTTTGTAGAAAAAAGTCGCTTGACTTTCTTTTTCCAGCAAAATGTGGGATATCTCAACAATTTTAGTATATAAATACAGGTATTTGTTCTTATAATAAATAGTTATATGAATATTTCTAGAAAAACATGATGTTTATTTAGTTATTTATAATATTTAATATTCAATTAAAAAACATGCTTTTCACCTATGTTACAGTAACAGTAAAACGATGTTACAGTTAGAGCATTACGGAGTTTTATAACTAATGATAGACTCGATATGTCTTGTTACATTCACAGTTATTGTTACAACTGGCCACGCTAATGGATGAAGTGGTCAGTTTTATTTCTCACACATCCAATTTATTATTTCTACATGTGTTTCAGTATGGGAAATAAATTCAAACTAGGTGTTCAAAATTTTCCCTTCCGGCCATCTGGCAACTTGTTAACCGGTTTTAAAAGCTGTCTACTGCGTTTTTAATGTATTCTCATGAAATAGCTTGAACTTCCTGTTCTATCATAGCTCTGAGTTCGATCACGTCTGTTGGGGAACATTTTGAACACCTACTTTGAAATTAGTTTTGAGAAGTTTTGAACTTCTCAAAAGCAAACTATTAATGAGGAAAGTTAAATTAAGAATTTACAAAACCATGATCTTGCTAGTTTTGATGTACGGGTCAGAAGTATGGGCACTCACAAAGAAATCCCAAAAAAAGTTAATAACCTTTGAAAACAAAATACTAAGAAGAATTTTTGGACCAGTTCAAGAAGGAGACATATGGCGGATCAGGAAGAACAGAGAATTAAGAGAAATATACCAAGATCCCGATGTGATTGCACTGATCAGGAGTAAAAGAATGAGATGGATGGGCCATGTTGCCCGTAGGGGAGAAGATAAAAATGATAAAGAAGGTGTGGCGAGGGGAACCAGAGGGAGTGAGGCCATTGGGCAGACTAGGATGCGATGGAGAGATCAGGTGGAGAAGGATTTAAGAACGATTGGCGTACACTGGAAGTGGCTCAAGATAGAGGAGTTGGAGAGACATTGTTGGCGAGGTCAAAAACCATCTGGGTTTCGAGTGGCCACAGGAGTAAGTAAGAGTAAGTAAGTACTTTGAAATTAGCTCACTCAATTAAGTATTCCGTTCAACTTACAACATGTACGGTATTACTTATTTCTTACGCGCAATGTATTAAACATTTTTTAAACTTTAAACTCCAATAAATTTCTTCCAACTGGATCAATCTATTGAAGTCTGTTTGCAGCATTGTTCTCAGTTCAACTTAACTTAGCTTGACATTTTATGAAATGAAAACAGAATATATGGGGAAAATGTTTTAACTGTTTACCCAAGGAAATAAAAGATTACAATGGCAAAAATTTTGATAATGAACTAAAGAAATATTTCACAAATAAAGCTCTATACTCAATTGGAGAATTATTATCAAACAATTAGCAGAAAACTGCTCAAAAATAATTGCAAATATTAGTGTTAGTTTTAATATAAGTTTTAGTATTAGTTTTGTTTCAGATTTTTATAGATATTGACGCTATTCATCAGGGTTCCCACTCAATCTAAATACTCAAATTCACGGCTAATTCACGGTTTTCACGGTTAAAAAATTAAAATTCAAGGTCGGAAAGTTTTCATAAACAACGTTACCGGTACAAACAAAATCGTGTTGGAGAGGTGCGAAGTTGAGACGTAAACACTACAGACGCGGCAGAGCGGTAAAATACAAAATAAAACTTCTTCCCATTTGACTAACGATGTCATTGGTCGTGCAGGAATTGACGGAAACGTCTAAAAGAACGAAATAACAATAGGCTTCGGTTACGACGCAAGCAATGAGCGGCGAGCGCCCGATTTTATGTGCGATTTGCTACATAATGAATATAACAAGGCATATTATTTTTACAAAACATCATCATAACAGTTATCAAAGCAATGACAAAGACAAATTTCAATATAATTAGCATGCAAATGGCTCATAATTTTCTTTAACTTACAAGTTTGTTGAAATCTGAAGAGAACTTTGTTGACACAGGTTAGACAAGATGCAGGGTGACAGGATTCGTACGTTGGCTAAGGCTAACTCGTTTGAGTCCATGAAGTACACTTGCGTGATTATTAAATTATTTCTTGTTTAACACATTATTATTATTATTTCGATCGATTTCTTCCCCAGGAAAATTTTAACACATTTTAATTAGTACATAAGAAAAGGCAATTTTATTGAAATTAAAATAACATATAAACGTTAAATGTATAAAAATTATATACAACTTGTTATAAGAAAAGTTATTTGGTACCAGTTTATACAAAAAAATTATATTTGTACACATAAATAAAGAAATTGATAAAAATGTCTAGAATAAAAGTGAATTACGATTTGCACTTTTTGCTAAGTTCCTGTATCTTATCGTTTTAACTCAGCTGCCCTTTTCCTGGCGTCGGACAAAACCTGGAATTTTTGTGCTTCCAATTCTTTTTTTTCTATTGCAGCTTGCTTCCTCTCTTTTCTCAGAATTAATTTTGTCTTTCATTTCTTCTCGTTGTTTTGCCAAGTGCTCCGAGTAGTGGGCGTGGGAATTTTTGGCAGCATGAACTAATTCATTAGTGATTTCCATTGCCTCCAATCCTCCTGCTGCTGATACGCCGTCACAAACTTTTCTCAACGCGACTAAACTCTCCTCCTTCAAGTTTTCAAAATATACACTGTTTGTTGACAGAGAAGCCTCTTTCAACAGACGAATTTCCGTGAGAAAGTGTCAGAATGAGTTGAATGAAAAGCTTTAAATCTTTATATCAATTCTCACAATAAGAATAAGATTGGAGTGCCGAGCTGGGGAAACAAATCTTTCATGTTGAGACATGAAACCAGCTGTTGTCCGAGGATGGGGGAGTGGAGTACACGATATACCCTCCCCTTCCACTCTCATTGACAGTATACAACAAAGGTTATTTTTACCATAACATCGCTGCACCACATTACAATAAATGAACCTTGTACGATATATTTTTCATCTGCATGAAATGATTAATAGCGTTAACGTAGTCGTATGGAACCCGACAAAATTATACTTGGACGACTTCCTCGATTTGTAGTTTTGTAGTAATAAAGCTTAACACTACAAAGTTACTTGACGTTTGTTGTTTCCTGGTTAGAAAAAATTCAATGGTTTTTTTTCTAACGTTTTTATAACATGACGTTTCATTTGTAATATTTTACTAATACATTATACAATTTAAACACACATTCACCATAAAAGATTTAAAAACCGTGTACACTCATAATATCCATGCAGCTTAGGAATCATAAAAAATATTATTGATAAGGAAAACGCATATCACTACCGTTTAATATCTAAAGAGATCAAAAATAAAATTGTTTTCTCAAACGACCTTACTGGTAATTAAAACAGTTATATATAGGCCTATAAAGTTATGGTCTCGCTGCGTTAATTGATATGTGTCGTGTAGGTTCTGCTCCGCCACATTATTATACTATTTATTTACGCAAGACCCTAAATTAATTCAATTTATTGTCCACCATAAATTAAAATTTTTTATAATTATTACATTGTGTTAACAGTCATTACACACAACGATATAGATATCGTACTGAATAGCATTTTTCTCATTAATATTTAAATAAAATAAGGGATTTAATAGAATGCAATTATGTTAAAATGTAATTTAAATTCCTTACATACCAATTAAGGATTTGTATACTTTTTTATTTTATGAAAACAATAATAGACTATAGCTGATAACATAAAACTCCAATACGAAAAGTGTTTACATTAAACGACTATCTATCAAGTAATACAATTGTGTTATTCAACTCGCGTTCAATCAGAGAATGCCTATGTTTACAGCCCGCGTAGCGTAGCCAAGGCCCGGAACCTGGCGACAGACCAAAGAACAGGCCTCAACGTGATTTGAGCCGGAAGCGTCACTCCTCCCACCGGCCCCTTCCGTTATTCTCCATTTGTTTATAAACCATATTATCAGTAAAATCCGCTCAGATAGCAGCAAGTCAAACTTCGTGGTCTATCCCCTACCTGTGCGTGCTACTTTTTACTTTGCAAATAGCGAAGGGTCAACCTTCCCATATGATCGTCTGACAACGACCCGTGTTGATTTTAATTTATTCAAAAGTTGTTAGAGAATTCACGGTATGTAAACCAAAATTCACGGCTATATTTAAGGTTTTTTTCACGGTGAACGAAATTCACCGCTTATTCCCGGTTTCACAGGTTTTCACGGTCGGGTGGGGACCCCTGATTCATGTACAGTTTGAATGTTTACATTTAATGTTAGCTCAATTTCTGTTTTGGAATAAAGGAAATTTCTCTCTCTCTTTTAAAAGACGTATGAACTCAATCAAGGGCTGTTATTAAAGATTTTCCTTATTACCGCCGAAGGGTTGTCCCCCAAAGGTGAAAATCCAGAAACCATCTTCGCAGAAAGTGTAGCTTACTATTTACCAGTAATGGTATGCCAATTTGGTTGTGATATCTCTTGTTTAAAAGTTATAACATGAACGTGATTACTCTTTAAGTTTGTGTTTTATTTTTTTAACAAGTTAAATCCTATTCAGATACCTATTTTCAATACTTTGATGTATTTTAAATAAAAGCACTACTTGTAATTGTAAATAAAAAACCTTAAGATACGATGGCATTTTGACACCATATTGAAAAACCAACAATTCAACCAATAAATAATATTAAACTAAATCCTGGACATTTGAAATGCTTCAGGCAGGACTTCTTTGGGTTACTAGTACTTACGCAAAATTAAATAAAACCTCTG
>NW_025789525.1:0-7073 GCF_021130785.1 Homalodisca vitripennis
TTTGTTGCACACAGACCAGCCAAATTCCTGGTACACAACAATTCTGAATTAGGGCCTAGTCACATTAGTTAGCCTTCAAAGACATTATATCAGCTGCATAGTAGTACTACATTAGTCTTGCCTCAATTATAATAACCATAATAATTTATCCACTGGGAAAAAAAAACTACCACTCTGCATTATTTATTTTCTGTTTAGTTCACCTTTAAGGAAAAAAAATATATAAAAAAAATTGTGAACCACATCTCTTCTAACTAATAACAAGGTGCCATACAATTAAATAAACTTTTGGACAAAAAAATGCTTATACAAATACATTACAATGTCTAATAATTAAAAAAGTTTTAGCAAAGTCATAACTTTATACTAATTTTCTAATCCCAAAATCTATTCCCCAGGTGGCGTGGTTGTAGAAGAGCAAAATAATGGACCGCCTGCAAAAAGACCAAAACATGAAGGAAGAAGAAAACAAGAAGGCCTGATCAGGGAAGAGAAAAAAGGGGGTCGATTGCTCGAAAGAAAGGGGAAGGGTACACTGACAGAACAGGGAAAACCATCAACCAAAGCAGGTCAGAGATTTTAACCATAATTGTAGGTATGAGTGCAGTGATATTCCTCAAGAGAAACGCCAAGAAATATTTAATGAGTATTGGGCTCTTGGAAACTGGGAGTTGCAGTCGGCTTTCTTGAATTCTGTAATTTTACACCATAGTCCACATCAGACCAGAGCAAACAATGAACATTACATAAATCTGTTTCGTGCCAGTTATTTTTTGGTGCAAAAAGAGTATGCAAGGAGTTTTTTTCTTAAAACAATTGACTTTTTCCAACAAAAGAGTTATGAATATTGTAAAAAGAAAACAACTATCAGGAACATCTATTTCCCCAAAGGGGACAAGCGAGGTAAAAAAATTCCTCCGAACAAAACCAACCCAGAAAAGTTGGGTTTGTCAAGGAGCATATTATAAAATTTTCCTAGAACACTAGCCACTACTCACGTCAACAAAAATCCAAATAAAAAGTATCTTAATCCTGGCCTAAATGTAAAAAATATGTATGATTTTTACAAGGAGCTGTGTAAAGAAAAAGGTAAGGAGCCTGTAACGCTTCCATACTACAGGTATGTTTTTAATACAAAAATTCAATTTAAGTTTTCACAGGCCACAAACAGACACATGTGCTACATGTGACAGACTCCAACAGCTTATTGTACATGGATCACCTGAGGGAAAAACAGGCAGCTACAGTACAGAAAGAACTCCACCTACGCAAGGCAGAGAGTGCTAAAGCACAATTAGAAAAAGCCAAAAGAACAAACCAAAAATGATTCAAGCCACAAGGCGGTTTGTTTTGAACTTACAAAAAATGCTGCCAACCCCGTCTTGACGTGTTCTAAGGTTTTACTATTCTAGACAGTTGTGGACTTATAACTTGTGTATCCATGACATAAGCTCAGGACAAGCTTCTATGTATTTGTGGCATGAGGGCCAAGCGTCAAGAGGTTGTGAGGAAATTATTCATGCATGTTTCAGTACGTGAAGGCACTGCCCCCCCCCCACCGTTAATCATTTAACATTATTTAGTGATAACTGTGGGGGACAAAACAAAAGTCCTTTTATGTGGTTAAATTTTGGCTGTATGTTGTTAAAAAAACCCCAAGTTGCAGTAGTCGACCACAAGTTTTTGCTGCCAGGCCATCGTACAACAACTGTGATCGTGATTTTGGAACTATAGAGTTAGCTAAAAGAAACACGAATACATCTGTGTTTGTTCCTGACCACTGGGCTGGAATCATTGCTAAAAGTTACAAAAGGTTCATGGTAAAATGTATGGAAGAGGAAGAGTTCATTAAAACTTAAAGGGGGTACAACATCTTTTTAAAAGATCTGTTGTTGGAATCAGACAAATTTCAGTGGCTTCAATACAGAAAAGACGTACCATGGACATTGTTTTATAAAACAACTTTTAATGATTCTATGCCATTCTCAACCTATGACATGAAAGCAAAGTCATCTGGAAGAACTCCCACTGAACTACCCTTACTAGAACCAAAACAAGAAAGGAAAAAAATTAAAGCTTCCACGTACAAAGACCTTCAAGAACTTCTTTCCCTACGTTTCCCCCTATCCATCATGAGTTTTACAAAAAATGGACTATGAAGGAAACCCCCGTGCAAAACCAGGAGTCAAACTATACAAATTTAAGTGCCACAGCCTCAAGTATCAGAGCCAAACGATGAAGGAGCAGACTCTATAGAAAATGGTGGGAATTGTTATGAAACAGACTCTGACTAATAAAAAAACACTCTGGTTGTTATATATCGTGACTATTCAGAAGAGGAAAAAAAAAATAAATTATTACTTTGTATCAATAAACAAAACTTTCTTACTTACACTAGTTTTATTCATTCCATGTTCTTTAACCCATCTATTTAGTTTGTGGTCAAGGGGTTAAAAAGTCAAGACTTAAACTTTTATTTAATAATAACTTTACACCCAAAGCATTTAAAAATGTAAACAAGCATGAATAAACTTATCAGTTACATAATCAAACACTAAAAATATTTTTGTAGATCTACCACAATGGTAATAATTTTTTTTTTAACACTGACTTTAACCATGATTTTCTCAGAAACAAGTTTTTTTGGACTTGTACCCCCTTTCTTATAAGCCCTTCAATTGATGTCATAAAATAGACCTTTGATTGAATATGATAAAAGAAAATGATATTCTACGTAGAAAAATAGTACAAAATTTTGTACAAATCACAATTCATACCTAAAACAGAAGCAATGATTTTATATTTACATAAAGTGGGCCAATTTTCCGAGATTTTATTTTTGATATGTATGGGAAATTAAATAAATATCAGGGATAAGTTATTGGTAGGTGGAACTATAGTGTCCTGATGATTGATGCAGTCAGATGACTTATAGTTTTAGAAAATATTGACTGCAACTAAGCCCAGGTGGTTTCCCAGGGGAAACTAGTTAAAGCCTATAATATAAAGTGACCACATTGCTTCTACATGGGATTTCGTCTTGCATTATAACCAATTTTTCCGTAATATCGTTTTGATTTTCTGTTTATCATGTTTACCCATAAGACAAATATAAAAATATTTGCTAACGCTCAGCTAAATCCCAAAGAATGTCAGGTACTATCATTAAACCCAGTGTATCTTCCTATATTTTAATATCTTATTATCCAATTAATATTATTTAAAGTGTGTATTATCTTCATCATGTTAATTGATAGAAGATACAGATACGTGAAATAAATTATTCTGTAAATGTGTACTTCATCTTTGCTTTTTCTAGGAAAAAGATTTTAAAGCTCGTTTTGTAGTAATTCATTTCGGATTTTGACCAATATAACAAAGAAAATGACTACGATATATTTTTATTATTTTAATATCTACAATTTTAGATATTTACTTAAATCAAAGTACTGTGACAAAACGTCCATTTGACACATCTAACGCAAGGTCTCTCAAATAGAGCATTTTAAAAAGGAATTTAAATCGAGTCTATATAATTTTATTCCAAGTAAAAGTAATATGAAATTTAATATTATATATGTTAAATTAATGGAAGAAATAAATGTGATAGATGTTTGCCGTTTTTGATTTAATTGTTATGCATTTCTGCGGGAATTTATATGTCTTGTACTGTGATATGAAAATGACCATATAATAATGGTGACATCGCGTTTTTGGTACAATATGAATGCATATCGTTTCGTTCTAAAAATGTATATGAACTACTGATAACGAATATCAGTAAAAATCATTCTTCAGTTCATTCTTAAAATTTTATAGACCATTATATTGCAATCAAACAGGATGGACCCAACCATTAAGCTAAACAACAGCAATATATCATCGTCTAAAAAAAAAATTTGGCCACTGAAATGTTATCATGTATTATATTTAAGCTTGAGTTCGTAAAGAGCTTGAATGATTGCAAGGTAAACCCGTGTACTTATTGAACCATCAACGAGCTTAAGTGGTGGAAGCTGAGATTTGATGGCTAATTGGGTTTTAATCCAGTATTGACTCTTGTGTAGAAGTGCTCGTGGCTCTTCTGCCATGTTCTTACTCTAATTTGTTTGTCGGTAAAGTCTAATTCAAATCAATCTTTAATGCCTTAGTGCTCAAACATATAAGATGAATGAATATTAAAAACAATTACACCATTAAGGTTAACTTGGACCTTTAAATATACAAAACATAATCCTGAAAAAGAATAAAACTAGAATGCTAACTGTATAATCTAATTTTTTAATGACAGCACGATGTAACCACGAATCCAGAATATTTTATGCTAGAAACTTTTAGTTTAATAATGAATAAACCATTGATCGATGGAATAATACAGTTCTAGCATTACGATCAACAAAGTGTTTTATCCAATGGCGAAGTGTAGTGGTTACGGGCATTTTATCGCCAGTTAACTGAATCAAGCAACGTGGAGCGTGGCTGCTGCTTGGATGGGTGGCCGCTGAGCGATCCTGTTCTTGCAAGCAGCCCGCCTACCCGGCCATTGGTGGTGGTTCGGATTTTTAGTGAGCTCGGTGAAAGTAGTGGTCAGATCGGAACCAGCTTTAAGCCGTTTTTTCCACAAATTAAGTGGAGAGAGGAACTTGTAAAGTAATTAAATCTTTACTTTTTGTATCTAAAGACGTGGATAGAAATGTAACGTCTTCATTTCAGGCTGAAGCTTTTCACATGCAATACCTTACTGGGAGGTATTTAGTTTTAATGAAATCTTACGAGGCTTGAGAACGTCACCAGCCGTGATAAACAGTTAATGACTATTTATTACCTATAATACAAAGTTTATTCACTGTAAAATAATAATAGACTAATAAAAAACTACCTTTGATAAAAATTAAAATGACAATACCTTATATCAAGTCATTTAGTTTGGATTTAATAAGTGAAACTTACTTACCTAACTCGAAAAACAATGGAGGTATAACTTATTTTCAATAAACACAACTTTAAATAACGATTCATTATTCGATATTTGCAATCAAGATAAGAAAGATGCAACTATAGATTAAATCAAGAGCTTATTAATTATTAATACAAAAACAATGCCATTGTTAGTATTATTGATAATATTCATGAACGAATTTAAAATTTTCATTACGGCAGAGATACGCCCTCAAGAGAATACAGTCACGTGACCTAGGTTTGTAATTAGCTTTTCATTGTTGCCAATTAATAATGCATTTAAAATTTAAATATTAAAAACATTCCGCCTAATTGGAATGTAACTCCCAAAGCATATCAAAAAAATATCGTTGGCCATAATTTACCTACAAAATTAGGTGTAGTTCTAACGCAAATGCATGATACTAGCCAAGAAAACCACTTTTAAGGAGTTAGGAAGTAAAAAAGGTACTGAAGAGTGATCTTTACACAAATACTACGACCCCTAATCATTTGATATTAACATAAAAGTACAATAGAAACATCTTAGAGATGTTCCCATAATTGCTTGTAAGTAAAAAATGTATATAAGACCAAATAATTAAGAAGTAAAAAATAAAACACACAAGTTATAATTACGAATTCATTTAGAGCGTATTATGTCAGTTTTGGCTGTAACAAAGCAGAAAGTATAATGATCAAATTATAGAAGATGATGAGTGCTGTTGCGAAATTATAAAAATCCACATTAATAATGAAAGTACAAAGTAATTATGTCGTAAAGAAACACAACATGGATGGTAATTGGAGAAACTGTAAGGACAAAACATTACCAGTAATGAAGTGCTGAATGATGGAGTAGCACTCGTCAGCTGGGGGGGGGGATGATGTGGGAAAGAATTCCACTCTTTAATTTACACGATTGTTTTAATGGTGGGAACAATTTATTTATCCTTCCAACTCTTTTTATAATATTTTGCTACATTTTATTCAAGTGATTAGATCCTTCTAAAGCTTTTTAATTGACACGATTCAAGATCCAGGTAATGTTTTAAGTTCAAATTCAAAACGTAAGTTCGCCACCTCACACATCGCGTTTGGCTTCACAGAGGTCTAAGTTCAAATTCAAAATGTAAGTTCGCCACATCACACATCGCGTTTGGCTTCACAGAGAGTCTAAGTTCAAATTCAAAATGTAAGTTCGCCACATCACACATCGCGTTTGGCTTCACAGAGGTCTAAGTTCAAATTCAAAATGTAAGTTCGCCACCTCACACATCGCGTTTGGCTTCACAGAGGTCTAAGTTCAAATTCAAATGTAAGTTCGCCACATCACACATCGCGTTTGGCTTCACAGAGTCTAAGTTCAAATTCAAAATGTAAGTTCGCCACATCACACATCGCGTTTGGCTTCACAGAGGTCTAAGTTCAAATTCAAAATTAAGTTCGCCACATCACACATCGCGTTTGGCTTCACAGAGGTCTAAGTTCAAATTCAAAATGTAAGTTCGTCGTCACATCACACATCGCGTTTGGCTTTCACAGAGGTCTAAGTTCAAATTCAAAATGTAAGTTCGCCACATCACACATCGCGTTTGGCTTCACAGAGGTCTAAGTTCAAATTCAAAATGTAAGTTCGCCACATCACACATCGCGTTTGGCTTCACAGAGGTCAAGTTCAAATTCAAAATGTAAGTTCGCCACACATCACACATCGCGTTTGGCTTCACAGAGGTCTAAGTTCAAATTCAAAATGTAAGTTCGCCACATCACACATCGCGTTTGGCTTCACAGAGGTCTAAGTTCAAATTCAAAATGTAAGTTCGCACATCACACATCGCGTTTGGCTTCACAGAGGTCTAAGTTCAAATTCAAAATGTAAGTTCGTCACATCACACATCGCGTTTGGCTTCACAGAGGTCTAAGTTCAAATTCAAATGTAAGTTCGCCACATCACACATCGCGTTTGGCTTCACAGAGGTCTAAGTTCAAATTCCAAAATGTAAGTTCGCCACATCACACATCGCGTTTGGCTTCACAGAGGTCTAAGTTCAAATTCAAAATGTAAGTTCGTCACATCACACATCGCGTTTGGCTTACAGAGGTCTAAGTTCAAATTCAAAAAGTAAGTTCGC
>NW_025789526.1:0-8660 GCF_021130785.1 Homalodisca vitripennis
TTTTGTCTAAAGGGGAGAAAGCCTTCAAACTGTTTTCGATTGAAGTAGAAGGCAGTATCTTTACAAGAAATTTCTGTGAAACTATTATGCTCAAGTTTTCCCAGCATTTAATTTATTTATGAGTCAATAATCTTTATTTTAAGAATTTTACCTATTTTAACTGTGACAGTTTCTTCTGCCTACTCATTTCGCTTATTGTCAGAACATCCGCAAATCTACCCCACAAAAAACAGCATTCGTTTTTTTAAAAAACAAAAAAAAAAAAAAAAACAAAAATACTTTTTTTACAACTATATAACCATGTTTAACTACTCTTCCAGCTTGCTTGAAGGTTTGAGTTTACCGTTTAAAAACGTTTTAGAAGAAATTTAAAAAGATTTCTTTGTTGATTGGGTCTTTTTATTAACAGTGTCTATGAACTCAATATTCATCAAAGATTAGTTTTCGGTAAGATTTTTCAAATGTTCAATTTTAAGTTATATTTAAATTATTTTAATATGTAATGTGAAGAGGTGAACGTTTAAAAATTGGAATCGGTTTAATTTTCAGAAACCCCCCTATCTAACAAAAAGTAAATTATTAGGAAACAATAAAAAAACTCTCCTCTACAAACACATTTTTTTTTCTTTATCTTAGGTTTTTTTACGTTGGTTTCGCACCTACATTTAGAAATTGCTTAGCATTTGTGTATTTTTAGCTCACTACATATTACATTTTGTAGAAAAAAAAATTATTAAAAAAAATCAGTTAAGGGTTGTCTGCACCAAATGGTTGTTCCATATACACTTTTCATGTGGTCTTTAATATTATTTATGGTATTTTTTGGTGTAGTTAAAAATAAATTACACACTGAAGCAAGTGTCAAAAATGATTATTTATTACAGAGAAAACATCTATTTGCAAATAAAAAGACAGAAGTGCAACTTATTCCACACCCTTGATCCCACTTCCCTCAGGGTTTTCAGAGTCAGTTGTAGCCACAGTAAGGATTGCATTATAAAAAAAGTTTCATAACCTCATCGCGTGAACTCAGTTAATTTTCCTCCATCAAATCCTTGTAATTCTTTTTCTTGTTAATGGGTACCTGAATACCATTCCCACTTTTTATAAAAAATGCATGTATTACTGATGAGACAATATAAATAACAAAAACTTGTTTGCTAATTTTATCATTCACTTACATGTATGCTCATGGAGTTCAGTCTAAATTTTAGTGGAAAACAAATCTTTTTAAAGAAATAAGTTTTAGGCTATACCTTTTCCTTGGGGATAGGCCGGCTTGATTTAGGTAAGTTCTGGAGGCTGTATCACATTTCAGGAAGATGAATGTAGCAGTGAAATCATACCATCAATAAACGGTTTCACTACTTACTTTTCCCTTTGTTCTTGTGCTGAAACAAAACTGCCTTCAAATGTATGAAAGTTTGAAGGGCTCCTTGTTCTTTCTTTTTTCGGGAACATTTCCTTCCTGAAGTTTCATCAGAAGCAGGAGTGGACTTTTTATAAGAAATTGGCCACCAGTCCTTGAAATTCAAGATTTCATTCCATCTGTTTTAACCATGGTGAACTGAAAAGACGCGCGGCCTGTATTCACTAGCCCTCAAAATAAGTTCTTCTATATTCTGTCAGGGTTGTAGATCCTGTCTACCTTTCTTATGAGACGCCTTTATACAACCAAAATCCCTATCACAAGGAGAGTAACGAGTGCCCGCTCGAACTGGGAAGTTTAAAGTGTGAATTGTCTCTTAAGGTTTGCAGTTGTTCACACCAAATTCATTAAAAACCTCCAATTACAGTTGTGTTCTTGTTTTTGGGCCGAAAGGTCCATCACTGAATAAGATCAAATGTTTTACAGAATCTGGGATCTCCAGTTTTTATATAGGTTCAAAAATAAAAGAAACACAAAGCCACAACCTCATTGGGAGATTTTGTTTCCTTCCCCTTTCGTGATAGACGTACATCATTGGCCTTATTTGATTTCAAATCAAGAATACAAAAATTGTTTACCCATAATTGCCTCATGAAAAATACCTCCTGTACCGGGTATGTGGGGCAGGGGGAGGTATCTGCATAAAAACAAAACAGTTAGCAACAGTGTCATCATTTGTAATCTTTCACTTTGCTAACTGTAAGGAACTGATAAAATTTTTTATGCGTCTCCCTTTTGTTGAAAGAATTAGCTACAGCAGCAAACATTTAACGTTTTAGCATTGTCACACATAAGGGGATCCTTTTAAATTTAACTGGTAAAAACTTTTCGCACTGACAGCATACGTCAAGCTTGAGGAACGACCAAATGAGAAATTAAAATTTTCCTTAAAGTGAGCCGTAATAAAAGTTAGTATTTTTACAACTTTTTTCTAGATCAGGATGTGGATTATCTATAAATCATTTCATGCACATTTTCTTGACAGTAAAAGCCGAGCATCATAAGTATTTTCTTTGGCTTACCAACCATAATGAGTTTCCTTTATTTCATATGACTTTATATGTTGATCAATAAGTATACAGAATTATTTCCTGGTTATGGCGTTTCCACTTCGGGTTTTGCCCCCTCAAAGTCACGTATTTGGGACTTTTCTACCTGGAGCAAAAGCTGAACAAAAAATCCCGTTTTCATACGATCAGCTGGAAATTCCCATGGACTTTTAAAAAACACACCTTTTGCAAAACAGGTATAAGAACAACCTTAATTTTTAAATGATAAACATAAGTATGATTTTCTCATTGTAAACTTTCTAGTGTCCTGTTCCATTAGCCTCATTTGGTTCTTCCACTCATTGATTCAATATTTTGTCCAACATTTGGAAACGCCTACCAATTTCGTTTGCTCCCTCAACAAGTGTTTGAAGGGTAGACATGTCTTGAGACATTTTTTGTTTCCAGGGAGTAAAAAAAGTTCCAAATGTTTTTTCTTGTGAACTCAATTGATTATCTTTCGATGGACATTTGAATTGGACACTTACAAACTAACTATCCCATCCTCGGTAAAAAACACACTTTACCTGTGGACACCTGCTTACCTTTGTAGGAAACATAACCTTGCCCCCTTTACTACTTCTGTGCATCAAAGTATGATATAACGTTTATAACTTTCTGGTCGTAGTTGTTACCTCTTCTTTTCTTCCTTGGTGGTTGTTGCTCCTCATCAGAACTTTCCCACTCTCAATTGGTTGGAACAAATCAACGTATAGGTATAAAACAATGAACTGTGATCACTATCTCACTAACGTCAGATTTCTGACAAGTTTAGGTTTAGGAGTTAGGTTAAATAAGCAGTATTAACAAACAAAACAACAGCCTGGACTCAGAACTGAATGATGTGGGAAAATGCTAACTGGCCATCAGTGTTACCAACTGTCATTTCTCATAAATTTAAATTATCCCCCTATGTTGTTTCAGTAAACCCCTCAAGTGTTGTCACTTGAGGGGTTTTCTGCAACTAAACAGAATATTCACTTTGCATTTTAGTGTTGGTTATAGAGGTTACCAAGAATAAAGGAGGTTTCTACACCAAACACTGTGTGTTTATACTAATTACTATAGTTTTTCTAACAAAAAGTCCAAATTAAAAAAAAAATTGTCGGTTAGTGGGTCGGTTTAGCTGAAATAAAACTATTCAATTTTCTTTTGAGCTATTCCTTGCGCAATTTCTGGTTTATTTACGGTAATAATTGCTACTGTTTCCTGATCCGGCACATTTTCAATTTCCCGGAATGTTCCGCGGGAAATTAGAAACGAGGTCAACAATTGTTTAGCAACCGATAAAATGAAATTTTAAACCAGCTGCTTCCAAAACCGGGGGCTCTTTTCATACGAATCACACCACTATTGTCCTCGTATGGATTATGTTTTACCGGTTGGTTTTAAGCGTGCCAAAGTAGGGAAAAACGTTTTTATTTCATATTTTTTTAAACCTTTTGATTTTGTAATCCCACCAAAAATGTCGCGGCCTTACCGACCTTTTTTCTTTCTTAGAAATAATGTTCATCTGAACGATTTGAATAAAGAAAACGAAAACATTGTTATGTACTTATTATTATGCTCCATTGGATTTTCGGCTCTTAGGTTATTAGGTTTATATACATTTATAAATAATATTATTCCAATATTTGTTTATGCGTAATTTTTCCAAAGAAAACAAATTTACCTAGAGGGAAAACATTCCAAGACTACATTTCCGTAGGTCTGCATTGCTGTGGCAATGAAGTAGAGGAGAGGGGTAGGGTTTTAGAGGGAGAGTGATTTCCATAAAGACCCCGCAAAAAGGGGTTCCACTCCCCAATCTTCCTACAGACCTTACAAAACCTTTTCAAATTAATTGTTCTATATATATATTCCCTTAATTAACCCATTTAAAATGTAAGACAAATCCAGGCTTCATACATCTTTGCACGTTTTTAAATACTAAATTATATGCAAAATGTATACAGTATATTAACTTTAGAATGTACTTTGAGTGCTCTTTTAGATACTATAAAAGAAAAGGAAACCGACAATGTTTTGATAAATATTTCTATTTTAGAAAGTTTTGCACTTTATTGGTAAAACAACTGATTTAAAGTTGATTATAAGTACATTTAAAAAATTCTAGTGAAACCTCCAACTCGTATGCCAAGACAAGAAAAATCCTTAACTTTCACGAGAATGTTTTCATTCTTTCCTGCTTATTCTGAGACAAATAATAAGATAACTAAATATTTTGACATACTAATATACTCACCACCTATACTCTATTGTTCACCCAAAATTATCCAAACCATGGAATAAAGATCCAGTCATTATTAGTGCCCATTTACAAAATGAACCACCACGTGTCATTCAAAAAACTATCGTCCTGTGGTTATTCTCTGTCCGTTCTTCTTGCAAAGAACTACACTTTTTTGAGAAGTTTAGTTTACCGAACCAATATAAAATTCAAAAACTGGTTGTACCACTCATTGTTGGTAAAGTAAACGATGGTTTTTTTTGGTCCTGGTAAAACTTACTGCTCCCAAATTCCTTGCTCCATTTCCAGAGACCCTATTCATCGGATGCTTTATCCACGGAAGATCCCAAGTGGAAGCCCAGTCTAATTTGGACTTTTATTTAACGCTTCTGACCGTTTTATGTCACCGGCTTCCTCGTCCACAAGCTAGCTGTATGGGGTATTCGGTAGAATTTAGTCTTAAGGTGGTTAGCGAGTTGTCCTGATCTGGAAGGGAAACTATTCGTTAGATTTCGTAAAGGATTATCGTTCCGAGGCACCAATCGCATCCGGCCTCTTCAAGGGTAACTACCAAGGTTCATACCTAGGTACCATCATTGCGTTTAATATCTTGAAAAAATGACTGTGGTGTCCAAAACTTTAAATATAATGTCCTTACTCTATATTGATAGTAAGAAGATTATTATACTGACATAGCTTCTATTCAGGAATGTTAATTTTATCCTTCAATAAGACCTTGGGCTTAGTCCATAAGCTTGCTGTCGGACGAACGGCGCATGGCACTCAAACTTGGGTAAATAACCTCGTAATGTTAATCATCTTTCAAACTATAAAAAATCACGATTGCACGTAAAGTGCATTTTAATTACGTCATAATGAGAAGTTATTCACGTAGAGGAAATGGAACTAAGGAATTCTTGGAGAGTTGTTTTTCCTCGGAACTCTTGTGGGGAATTTGCAATGCACGCTCGGTGTTAATGCATTAGGCTCTTCGCAAGAACCGTCTCCAGGAACGTTTCACTGGACACATGTTCTTTGAAAAATTTATTATACTGATGCTCTATAGGAGACCACATTACTGGAATATTGTAATGTGGTTTAGTCTCCTTGAAGAATTTACTTTATATCCTAACGGATGGAACTTAAAAAAGTACAAAAGGCGAGTTCCTCGAGATTTATTTATTATTCTTATTTCTTTAAGTTTATATATAACCTGTTATTTATTTATTAATTATTATTTATTTATAATATTATTTAATTTATAGCCTGTTAGTATATGACTGTCTAAACGTCTATATCTTTTGTAATAAAGTGTATTTCTTCTTTTTAATAGCCTGAAAATATTCCACATTAGCTCTTATAGAGAGTAAACTATAATGATAATATAAATTAACCATAAGATATTTTAATTTTATTTCAATTATTGTATTTTTATATTATTATCCCAATTTGCGTGTAAACGGTATATTAAGCACCGAAAACAAATTATGATCAGTAATAAGGACATGATTCACTGGTGTACGCCTGGAGTATACGAACAATTTTGTAGCTCGAGTCTACCATTAGGGAACCAAGCAGGTAAAATCTTCTTGATCTTGTAAATACTTTAGGGGGGCACACAACAGAGAGGGTACCGGACATGCAGTTCATAATGATACCAGAAAACATCACAAATTAACAAAACCAAAACATGACAAAACAAGACAACAGAACAATGGAGCACAGATATACTCTGTACAAATTATATACCAATTATCAAAGTGAAAAATCCGAGGGAAAAAACCTTACAAAATAACCAAACAAGAAAGTAAATAAGTTAAACAAAGAAGACAGTATTAGATTTGTTGAAAAAACTTGGCAAGGCTTTATGCTAAAAGAGTTATAAATTAACATCAAAGTCTTTACAGTCCGCACGGTTGGAAACATTGCTTACTCAACTAAACTTCTTGAAATATTTAGACCTTGCTTTAGGAGAGGCATCTTCAGTATTAAAGATGTTAAACCAAAATTACAAATTATGATCAGGCGTCTTGTATAGGCGAACCTGAATGTGTTGGAAGTTAAGCTATATAAGGCAATGAAGGAAACAGGATTTTTCCGGACATTTGCCATCGTTCAGTGAAACAAGGAGAAATCAGTAACACTACGTTTCGCGAGATCTTGCAATCTGATCTCTTCTTCAGGTAATAGAACTAACCTAATTACATAATTAACAAACTAAGTGTTAAAATAAACCCAAATCTTACTAAAAGCGTTTGTGGGCCAACGCCTAAGTCAGGAGATTCACAACCTACATGTTGTTGTCAACTTCACTAACACTAATAAGACATGATACTTAATACAAAACTTTACAAAACACTAATCATTAAAAGTTAAAACTTACGGGCAATACAGGTTCACAATGCGTCTTCACTCGTTCTACTGACCACCTACGACTGACCAGAGGGGACTAGGACCAATGGCAATCGTGACGGCTGGCCTAAAACAAGATGGGGGAAGTACAAGGGAGTAGAGGGAACAGGAATGGGCCATTTCGTTATTATTGTTCATGCGAGATGAACTTCTTAAAACCATATTGTGTCTCCGCATTGGTTATATTACAAATATCCGATCCGTTTCCGATTCTTTTGGTTTTCTCTTTAGTTCATGTTTTAGGGAAATTGGCAACCAAAGCGGCCGGCCTAATCTCGACTGATGGTTGACTGATTGGTTGGGTCTGCCAATTTAATGTATGTTGCCTCAATTAATTTTCCTTTTGAAGAAATGTGGTTCCCGATGGTATTATGTGGGCTTCATCCCAATTCATATGATGGTTCTTCGGACCAAACAATGGTGTGGCAATTTTTGACTTTTCTTGTGATAAACCCTTTTTCTTCGTGTTTTCTTTGTGTTTCTTTTTCCTTACGTTTAGTGGTCTTTTTGTCTCGCCTAGGTATTCCCATATTGCAGCTAAATTTTATACTGTAAACACAGTTTTTGGAGATCCTGTGTGCCATTTTTTTGGTTAGGTTTTTTTACGAGACTTTGTCTAAGGAGTGTTGTTGTGTTTTAAACGCGGTTTCTAATGTTTGTTCTTTCTACCTACTCTTCTAATTTTCTCCCATAATCCCCGGGACATAAGGGATTGAACATAAACGCAAATTTATCACAAAACTGTTTTTCTGATCAGGAATGATTCTTCTGGTTCGTTTGCACTTATTTAATTACTAATTGAGGGTATCCCTTGCTTCTGAGATCCGATTCAATTTTCTTAAATTCTTCTTTTAGTCCATCTTTATCTGAGCACAAGCTCTTTGCTCTATCAAACAACGAGTAGGCTACTCCTTCTTTGACAGATTTTGATGGTTGGATTGATAATTTAAATATTTTCCTGTGTGTGTTATCTTTCGAAAAACAGTTGTCTTAAGGACATCCCTATCTCTTAATACACACACATCCAAAAGGGAAGCTTGTTTTGGACTTCCACTTCCATTGTGAGGCGGATGGAAGGAGAAATACTATTAAATATTTTCCTTAATAAATACTATTAAATATTTTCATCGTTCTTGTTTCACTGAACGATGGCAAATGTCCGGAAAAATCCCGTTTCCTTCACAATCCTTCCATCGTCAAAATAACCTTTTTTAAAAAAAGATATAAGCAATGTTTCGACACGGTGTGAAATTTGACAAGTGTTAGAAGACAACGGGCCCCGTAACCCCAAGAACGCTGATTTGGTTGAGTTCAACCAAACACGAGCGATCTACCCCGTCACCATTTTATAAGCAGATGTGCATTTTTGGTTTATCCAGTTTTTTAGTTTTTCACCTTTCGAATCAAGATGGTCCCCACAATAATGTCGAGTTATTCAAGATTACGAACATCTTGCAATTTTTTCAAACGGTTTGAAGAGCGTATATTTATTTGCTTGTATTTTATTTGTATAACAAAGTAAACATTTTTATTTTTACAA
>NW_025789527.1:0-2437 GCF_021130785.1 Homalodisca vitripennis
TCCCTATGGGAACCCCCGATGGGAAAACCCAGAGACCCTTTTTAAACCTCAATACATTCTTCCCCTCACCTGCTGTTTATTAACCAAATTTGGGTATGACAGAGTTAAGATTACGGGTTTTAAATTCTCCCAAACTGTATCTGGAAATTTTAAAAAACTTTTTTGAGTTTATGAGTCCCTAAGGATCTGATCGTGACACAGAGAAACCTTTTATTAACCTCAGATACATTCAATTCCCCTGCTCTTATTTGTCCAATTGGCTGACAGAGTAGATAGGTATTATTCTCCCAAATGTATCTGGAGTTTTAAAACTGGTTGGGTATTTATCAGTCCCTAAGGATCCGATCGTGAACGAAGGTATCCTTTTAAACCCTCATATACATTAAATTCGTGATTTAACATTGTACAACTGCAGAACAATCAGAGTCAAATAGTGATTTATTCTTCTGTGGAATCCTAGTCCATAGACAATTTACACCCACAGTTTTAAATTGAGACTCATTCTTTTTATGTTGCTCTATACGGATGGCTAAGGGAGGATTAAAAACCGGTATAGATGTTTACTATAAATTTCCCATGTGTGTTATAAAATGGTTTTTTTAATTAAGACTTGGGGTTTTAAAATTCATTTTTAATACCTAATTTTCAAAAAGTACTCAGGATATTTTTTTACTCATGTAAAAAAGTAAATATTCGTAACTTTTTTCCATTAATTTATGTTAACTGTATGTATAAAATTTTCATAACCATTGTAAAATAGGTTCATTAAAATGGACCTTTAATTAGATTAAATTTGACTGTCCCCATTTTCCCCAAATCCGGTAGAAACTTCTTATTGACAAAGTCTTGCTCATCACGATGTTGTATTTTCTCGATACACCTCTGACATAGATTTAAACGTTTGCTAATTTTTCTTTCTAAACCTCTTCTTTTCATTTAACATATCTAAAACAAATGTACATCGTTTTTTTCACAAGTTTTACAATACGAGGTCAAAATTTAAATGTGTTTAAACTTTCACAGTTCGATATGTCTTGGGATTTTAAAATTTTAGGAAAATTGTGTCCATAACTTATATCCCCTCAATACCAAATCTACTGGAATTTTGTCTCGTAATCTTTTCGTAATATTAAGCTGTTCATTTCGCTGTGTTTGTGAAATGAAATCTATCGCCGAATCCACAAAACATTACTTGTTGTGTAGAGAATGTTGAAGATTTTTCCATGAACTTCAGAGTGCAGTTTTAGGTGATCTCACGTAGTCAAAAAAAAAAAAAAAAAAAAAAAAAAAAAAAAAAAAAAAAAAAAAAAAAAAAAAAAAAAAAAAAAAAAAAAAAAAAAAAAAAAAAAAAAAAAAAAAAAAAAAAAAAAAAAAAAAAAAAAAAAAAAAAAAAAAAAAAAAAAAAAAAAAAAAAAAAAAAAAAAAAAAAAAAAAAAAAAAAAAAAAAAAAAAAAAAAAAAAAAAAAAAAAAAAAAAAAAAAAAAAAAAAAAAAAAAAAAAAAAAAAAAAAAAAAAAAAAAAAAAAAAAAAAAAAAAAAAAAAAAAAAAAAAAAAAAAAAAAAAAAAAAAAAAAAAAAAAAAAAAAAAAAAAAAAAAAAAAAAAAAAAAAAAAAAAAAAAAAAAAAAAAAAAAAAGGGGGGGGGGGGGGGGGGGGGGGGGGGGGGGGGGGGGGGGGGGGGGGGGGGGGGGGGGGGGGGGGGGGGGGGGGGGGGGGGGGGGGGGGGGGGGGGGGGGGGGGGGGGGGGGGGGGGGGGGGGGGGGGGGGGGGGGGGGGGGGGGGGGGGGGGGGGGGGGGGGGGGGGGGGGGGGGGGGGGGGGGGGGGGGGGGGGGGGGGGGGGGGGGTTTTTTTTTTGTTGATTCGTAAAAATTTCGTTACGTTACATTGGCTCCGTTGATTCTCCCTTGTTTTACTTTACTATTTCTTTTTTTGATATTCTTTAATAGCCACTACCCGGAAAAATGTTGGTGTTCCTCATGTACATTAGAGCCTTTTTAGCTGGACGGGATTGAATTGTTCGGTCACAAAACCCCTCTGTGACTATAATGTCGGTTAAATAAAGGGGATTTTCAGGCGAGATTCCCTACTTTTAACGAGACGTTGTACCCATTCAATTGCCTTCGATGTGGTAGTAGGCACTTTCTATACAGGGGGGATCAGGGGGTTGTCCGTTACCCTTTTTATGGGGCCCTCGAAATTTCCCCTTCGGTTTTATAGTGAAAAAACAAAAGTAGGAATTAAAGGGATCGATTTAAAAGTCCACTTGAAATCAACACGACGTTTAGTCGATTTTCGATACTTTGCGGGCCCCGTCCCCCCAGTAGGTTTTGGCGGCCCCCCCAAAAAAACCCTTTTCCCCTTTTTACCCGTGGGTTTATCGGGCGGAAGTTCCGCCCGGCCCGGTTTCCGACTTTTCCCCGTGCGGCTTTCAGTCGGCA
>NW_025789528.1:0-6891 GCF_021130785.1 Homalodisca vitripennis
TGAGGATTAGTTAAACGTTAATCGATAAATTTTTGCTAATTACTCTACAGATATTGGAAATTACGAATCACTCTTGTTTACGTGTTATCTTTTACGTCTTAGGAAGTTTTTTTTAAATATGAATTTTGATGGAAAGGTCTCTTCCTAAGCAAATCATTTCCTTCTTCAAAGAGAACTTTAAATATTCCACTGTGTAACAGTCTGTTAAAAATAGTCATAAATTACAAAGATTGTTACTGATCCATAGCCACATTTATTTGCCAGAACTGTTAGTTTTTTTTCTTGGCTTTTTCGTTATAAAATTTTCTCATAGATTCTGTTGAAACGGTTTCTTGTTAGAGAATGTAATTTCAAGTCCATTTTTTATATTGTTTTTAAATTAGAGTTTTATCCAACTTTCCGATAAAGATAAGAAATTTGAATATTATCTGGTTGCTCTTTAGAGCGCATTCTACACCAAACCGTGTAGTTTAAAAATGTTTCCCAAGAAGCCTTATCTTTATTCATATCAGTCTGTGCTTACTGCAACTACCGATACTGCGCTTAGCACTTACAAGCCTTCGCCTCGTGGTTTCCAATAGCTGCACGCCTTAATTTACTTTTAAAATTATATAAATTATTCAGGCGAATCTGTCGTGATAATTCTCAAACAAAGGGGTGGAAAAAGCAGTATTGGGGCTAACTTTAATTGAGGGTTGGCGGCTGAGTGTACTCACCGTCCTGTTATTGTTTGTGACGTCACGAGTTTTGGCAAGCCTGCTGATGACACGTATTGTCTGTCAGTGGTTCTTCAACACCCCACTTAGTCTAACCCTTCTCTGCCTGGAAAATATACTTATGACAAAACATTCTCTTCAGAAAAGCCTTTTTTCACTAAATAGTATGAATTAAGCACTTTTATTATTTTCTGTATTGTTGTGATAAAAACTTAAACTTTATCAATTTCTAAGTAATTTTAATAATTAATTTTTCAATCGTGTGCGTAGTCTTGTTTATATTTTAATTTTTTGTTTTGCGATACTTTATCCTTAAAATCAACAGGAAAGGCAGGTGAAAATTTATGGTTGCATGTTGTTGAGTTGCCAACAAAAAGCAGTAGCCTACTTGTGTACAACGTACCTTTTATATACCAACCCAAAAGGTATTGTGCAATGCAAGTTGCAATCTTTGCACGTGAGACTTTTTTTCATAAACCATATCTACATACTACTAAATTTAAATTCACAAACAATTGTGCTTTTTTGAACTTCTTCGTCACGTCGTTTTAGATCTCTTCAGATGGAAGTTAATTCCAAATTCCAGGATTCAAGTCCGTGACAGCATCAGATTTCAGACACTGCACTAAACGGAACGTGAAATCTAACTGAACTCAACATTCGCATTGAAATCATCTTTTTCCCACCATATAGCAACGTTACGTGAAGTTTCAATGTATACAGTGTATCAAGAGGGTATCCTTAATTTAGGTTTCATAGTAGTGTTCAAATAAAGTTCCGCTACGTAGGATTGAGTGCGCTGAAATCAAATCATGCCAGCGAATTGTAACATTTGACTTTACACTCATTTATTGTTTTTTTTTATCTATGAATAAAATTTAACATGTGAAAATCTTCATATTATGACTGTGATCAAATTGTTTACAAACTGATTTACTCTTTTATTTTCTTTCTGCCATCTTGGACTACCTGTAAAGACCAATGTAAAGTAATACGCTAAACGCTCAGTCAAATCACATGGAGTGTCACGCACCATCATCGAATCCTCATGCCTCCTATGTAGAAATGTAAATTCTAAAGGTCTATTCGGTTTCGAGATATCTTACGGACAGATAAAAATACATAAATTAAATTTATTCAATCGAGTGACAGGCTTTGCTAACGCTCAGCCAATAACATTATCTGGATCTGTATATACAGTATATTTAGATATCCGATGTACCCGGAATCACTAAGCCCTTCCCAGTACTGGATTGAGATATCTTAAAAGGTGGCCATAATATTATTGTAAAAGACTGTCCAAATCAAACGCCAAAAATAAATATTAACCATAGCTTATTTTACTACGCCTGGTTGGCTCTACGGATAATGATACTGACATTATAACTTATATAAACCAGGTGACGAGTTACGTACGGGTACGTTCACCGGCTACAGGTTACAGGAAAAAATTCTATTTAAACGCTGCCTTCAAAACTTATCGGAACTGCCTCTAAAACACAAAGAGGATGTAGCGACCGTGCTGCGGCGTAGGAGGACGCTGTGGTTACCAAATTGCCAAAACTTACCTTAAAGTTAAAATTGTGTTCACCTCATGTGAGCCGGGGAGAACCACGGAACCTCTGCTTGTTCATCCGGAACCAGCGGTAATTTGCGTAAAAGGCTGGAAAGTTCGTGAGTACAAAGCGCGTCCTCGCGCGGAAATGCGGTAAGTAAAACTAAGTGTGCGTCAATCAAGTTAATCTTGCGCCAAAAAGTCTTATGTGCTGAAAGGTTAGCGAAGCCTATCTAACACTTGGGGTGCAAAAAATTCATTTTTGTCTGTCTGTATGATATCTCGAAAAAGAACTAACCCTGAAATTTTGCGTGAGGCTTCATTTCTGTACAGGCGGACACTGATTTCGATAATCGTGCATGTCGCTACATAGGATTTGGTTGAGCCATAAACTAATACTTTTACATTGGGCTTATGGGTAACAAAAATGATGTCAGCGAAAAAATAGCATAATACCTAAATTTATAAGCAAACTGAATACAATCATATAAGAATTTTACAAAAATGAGATTCCTGTTTCATATGGTAAAAAACATTTAATATATTGGAAAGTCAATGTGAAAAGTTGGTGAAAAGATTTCATTTCAGGGCACCCTTGCGTAGTAGTGCCCGTCCTAGCTATGGCGCAGTGTAGTGGGTACGGCGGTTATCGCGAGATATCCAGATCAAGCAACCTCGAGCGTGGCTGCTGCTTGGATGGGTGACCGCTAAGCGAACCCTGTCCTTGCAAGCAGCCCGTCTGCCCGGCCATTGGTGGTGGTTTCGGGTCACCTTTAAACCATTGTTCCCCAGGTTAAGTGTTAGAGAGAACGTCTTAGCCCTTACCTTGCCTGGTAAAATAAGACATTACTTTACTTTCAAGAAGGAATCAGGACGAGAGACAATTTTAAGTGCGTTTCGAGCTATTAACACAAATTGCTTTCATTGTGAACTGTAGAAGACTAGTAGCCTACTAGTACAGTTTAATAAAGATCGTAATATAGCTGACTCTCTATCGCGCTCTGTTCCATTATCTTTAGACTAAATGTATTTAGATTCAAATAGATTTATTAAACTCATCTATATTTTAAAATATTTCTTTTGCAAATTACATTGTCATATCACAACTTCTCTTATTTTGTCTTGACACTAAAATAAAGCATACAATGCCCGATCTTTACTTTTTTACTTTACTTTAGCTATACGTGTTCAACTAATAAATGCTGTGTTGAGATGTCTACAAATATGATATATTCACATTTTTTGTTATTTAAGTGAGGTTTTATAGGACTGTTTAAATAATAACACCTAATCTAATGAAAAAATTGAATGTATCATGTAACTACAAATCATGAAAAAATTTTAATGTGACGACTTTAAAATGTTGCATGAATCTTCCTCTCTAGGTAAACAAGAATTTTCTCGGATTTGGCTGAGCGTTTAGTGAAAACTTTAGATTGTTCTTATGTGTAAACCATGATGGCAAACGAGAATACCCCAGAACAAATAAACTTGTAACCAAACCGAGTACAATCATATGAGATTTTAATTTGTGATTATTAACACCGTAACCTTATGAAATGAGCAATAGTCTTGACATTTTGATTACCTCAGCGAAGGTATCCCTACTGGCTTATTCGTACTTGTATTATTTATGTAGTTTTATGATAATTATTTTATATATCAAAGGAAATTGCATTTATCGTGTATTTTTTAAGTGTAATTCAAAGTGTAAAAAGTTATGGTAACGATAAAATTTAGTGAAATAAAATTGGGGAAGCAGAATCAACATTAGAATCTAAACCATGTACGCTATTTAACATGATTCGATTTCTATTGTTTTTTTTTTATTTCATGACAGTCTCTTAATCCTTTTCGTAGATTAAATACTCAGTACCTGTACTATATGGTACTGTCAAGAGCGTAAATCATAGCTTTGATTAAGTAAAAGTCCATTTGCAGCGTGGAGATAACAACAATCGCCTTTCAATTGAGTAATGAATCTAATTAAAAAACTTGTCATAGGAACAAAACCACTCTAACCGAGAGACTAATATTATAAACACATGTTATTTATGGATGAAAGCGGAAGGTATAAAGCCTTGTAAGGTTGATTATAGGGTAAGGGTTACATCTCAAAGGGTTTGCGTGTGAGATGCGAGAGCAGGCAGTTGCGAGGTTTCCCGCCAGAAGCGAGCAGCAGAACCCGTACGTCAAGACACTCTGTGCTTTGTGGTCTGTTCTGCTCCGTAGATAATTATTACCCTCAGACAACACAAAAGACACTACCTTTTTACTCAAACGATCCAATATGAGAAGAAGAAATTGGACCCGTGCTAACAAAGAAGGAATCTTTGTATTGAAAAAATGTTGTAACAATGGGCGCAGACCTTCATGATAAAAGGTTGGAGTCGCAGACTTCTTAAAATTTCGAACTAATCATTTATCTTACTCTTTAGTATATTTTTAAATAGTTAAATTTATATTTGTAAATTTGTAAAGTGAAATAAAAATTCTAAAGCACCCTATATTTTTTGTTTTTAAATAAGTATTAATTTTATCATATTAAATAAACGATAAAAATTCTCAGCTACCAATGTCAGAAGTTTTATTACATACGGACTTGAATATAAATAAGGATGACACAGAACGTGAAAGGACCTGATTCCTAAATGTTATAGTAAATATATTTAGTGGCGACAATGTTACAGAATCTCTCATGTAAGAATAACACGTTCATGACACAAGTTAGTAGAAAAAGTAATATAATCAAAGCTTAATCGAGATTAATATTTCAAGACTTATTGCCGTTTTTGCAGCCTGCCATATTGGGTACTGCATCATCCCAAACTTGACAGTTAGCCATTTGTGACATCTATGTGCTTGCATCACCTGCACTGCAAGCTACTTCACATTGCAGGCTGTGCAGTAGATTCTCGTGCCCCAAGTACTTGCCATTAGGCCTCTTTTTAAGAATAAGATGCCACTCCACTCTTTGAGGCCCCTACTACTCTTACTATCTTGAAGAAACCTGCAACTAAAAGTACCTCCCACCTTTAGCTTCTTGCCAACAGGAGTGCCTGTCCCATGGAAATACCTGTCACCTGAAAGCACCTGCAACTACCCACCTCTTGCCCACCTGTCAACTGGAGTGCCTGCCACATGAAAATACCTGTCATCTGAAAACACTTGCTCCTGCAAACCATTTTCCACCTCACCTAGCATTTGTAAACAACGACTGCAGCTGGGATCCAGATAGTTCTACACCAACACACAAGCAGACCCCCTCCATCTCCACAGTCAAACGCTATGTATTGATTTTTTAAATAATTACCAAAAACATTATACTAAACATCGTATAATACACCGAGTTTTGCTTAATTTATGAGTCTAAGACATTACTGCGAGGCGGCGACATATCTGGCCGTAGGCACTCGCAATCCCTAATTGCTCATACTATAGTTCACCGTCACACATAGTAGCGTTGGCCTTGACACATCCTGCGGTAAGTATTATCACACAACGAACAGCTTGACAAAATCGAAACCGACCGCCAGGCACATACATAATAAGTATACAACCGTCACTACTAGGTAAAGAAGTTCAAAACCACATTTAGCCAAATTATTTGTTTGTACAGTTTAGCTGCTGCTGACAGATTACATAAGACAAATATGATCTAGGAAAAATTATTGTTTCATGTGTTAACCCTTTTGGTATCCTCCCATTTCGATCTCTAATAGAACTAGCATAGCCGACCATCAATTTCTTAAGGGAAATTGTTTTATCGTTATCATGAAAAACCAAGTTCTATGCTTATGCAATAAAAATTGCTTCTCTCCTAATGGACTATTAGCATTTTCTTTTAACTGCAACTAATTTTTCATAATAACCAAATATAACTTGAACTACAGAAATTATTGACTACCAGCTTCCTTATAGGAGGTTTATCTCCTCTCAATTTTTGAGTAATGTGCAATTTTTTAGACAAGGAAATGATTTTTTAATAAAAACATTATTTATAATGTATACTATATATCTGACCTTCGATAACCGCCCTACAAAAAAACTAAAAATTTCATTTTAATATATTAAATGTGTTTAAAAAAATGAAAGGTTGTTGTTTATTAAATATAAATTTAAAAATATGGATAAAATATAATTTGCCAGATCCACTTTAAAACCACTTCAACTATTTAATAAAAAGGTTTGGCACATGTTTAATCGGGAAACTACCATTATATATGACGAATATATTCACTAACTGTTGAATGAGCGCTATTTTCAAGTGAATGAAATTTGGGTTTTCGGATGCGATTTTCAGTCGTAGGGCAATATCCGGTCTTGATGCCCCTGATTTATTGGAAGACTCTATCTAGTAACTGACTTTCATTCGTACCCTCCGGGCGTTCCTTCGGGGAAATAGAAAGAAAAACGCATCAAAATGTTGAGCCTTATTATTTTATTATGTTGCCGGATTTGTATTTTGGTTTTGATAATAGATTTTGACTAACTGTATTAATTTCAATACAGTAACTGAATATATAAATAATAATAATTAATTTATTCCATCAATATTTTAACAATTGTATGTACATTTGATGTTCTTAGGCTGAACTAATGCCAACCACTTTCCAGTTG
>NW_025789529.1:0-6370 GCF_021130785.1 Homalodisca vitripennis
ATCACGATGTCTTATATAATTTTTGTAGAAATATGAAATAACATAATGCTCATTTACTAAATAGTTAAGTGAATATTTCTATAAATTTACCTATTGCAGTTTTATAATTTTTATAGTAAATATATATTCCAAAAACTGAATTTCGATTACTTCAGAAACATAGTACCCGAGTTGTACAAACTACTATATAAACCTAAAGGATCGCAACAAAGTAACAGGCTTATACCAACTACAGTGAGACCCGAAACTATTTACTTCCCGTCAAGGCAACACCATCTTAGTTATCAGTTGACACACTGATGATGTAGTTGGCCTCTATGTAATTTTGAAATTTGAATAGGGCATACTTTAGGTATCATTATTACAGGGTTCGGTGGTTAAGGATTAAGTTGCCAAGTGAAACTGTGATATGTTTTTTTATTGTGAGGTTTTTTGGTAAGAGCTTTAGTTTAATGCATTTTTATTTCGAAACTCTCTTATTAAAAATACACAGTGTACCAAATATTCTTTAGAATTTATTCCATGTACCATGATTGCTATAAGATGTATTCAACTAATGGTCTATGTTTTTGTTTACAGTCTGTTTGTTATTTTAGTTTTTATTTTTATTTCAGATGCAAGTAAAAACTAAAAAACTCATTACTTCTTACAATTATTATTATTATTGCAGTCTCGCAGGGCTTAATAGGTGGACGGCTGTTTTGATAAGAAATGGGGTACACCAAGGGTAAGAGTATTTTAGTTATTGGTATCGCAGAGCAGATTGGACAGATTAAATATAATCTTTTGTGTGTAAGTTTCCCTTTAAAATCTTGGTAGGTTTGAACATCAAAACGTGATAATAACTTTTAAAAAATTGGTCGTAAAACGTGAACACTGCCTGATTTCACTTGAAATTTAAAACATAGAGATTATTTCAAAAAAAGAAATTGCTCATCAAATCAGGTATTGTTGGTGGAGGTCGTGGGCAGGTGGGAAGTTACTCTAAAGGGTTAAAACACCTAAACTGATAACATTTTTCTCATTCATTATTTTGCGAAGCTCCATACACATCAATCGTCCGTCAGATAAATAAATAAATTTAGATCTCCATCAGGAAAACAATTTACATAAATAAACTGAAAGTCACCTCTTTAAAGGACATATATGTTTAGTATAGGTCTGATGTAAGTGTATATGTGTCCAAATTTACTCATATAATTTAAGAAATTGTTCGATTCATATTTATTACAGTTTTGATTTTGGAACTAAAACTAGCGCGGCAAGCGATCGGGTGTCTACTTAGGATAAATGATAATACCGATTTCAAGAAAACCTAGTTTGTGTGCTTTTCAAGTGCTGAAACCGTTTAAATCGCCGCTGCAACCCACAGCAAACATCAGGAAGCGCGCGCCCTTGGCGGACGACGGGGATGCCCGGATCAAAATAACTAGGGTAAAACTAAGAACAACGTGGTCAGTATACTCAGGTTCATTCATAAGACCAAAACTTAGGCCCTATCCAGTCAATAGAAATATATATGTATATATTAATTTAATAAAAAAAATAAAAAAAATAAAAAGTGCCTGCAGTAGTAGATACCTCAAACAATCCTTGTCTGATGCACCTGCAATTACAAATAATTAGAAACGCCATAATTTGAAACAAGAAATGCCCAAATTTCACCCGGTATCCTTCGGCTTAGGGCGGGCTCCTAATTGAAATCCAAGAAATAAACTAAAATATATCTAAAATCTAACTTAAAATTTAAAATAACCAAAATATTAAAACTATATAAATGGCAAACTCAATAACAATAGAAAACAATAATAAAGAATATACAGCAGGGTATCACAGAAGACTAGAAGGCAGGGTGTTGATAGATTGAAATGTCCATCATGGTGGGGCCCTCCTTCAGCAGAGCGCTAAAGCGAAGGTTCTTGCGTTCCACGCCTGATGGAGAGGACTGACAGGAGGAAACAATTCATCTCTTGGACTTCATCTGTGAGGGGCCGTAACTAGCCGCACATGTCAGAAGGAGAACAGTAAGCAAAAACTAAATTAAAACACTAGTTAAACAAAATATTAAACTGGAGCTACTCCTAACTTGTACCCACGGCTCGGAGTCTCTACCACTCTCCGGAAAGGCCCCATACGCCTTCAAGAAGGTCAGTGGGCCTCTGCAGCCAAATAAAACCCACACCACACATACACTATATAAAACACACAAGGAGCCGAGGGAGATATAGGTATTGAATCGGCTCAGATCATCCCCAAAAGGAGAGAACTCCCTCTTTATGTTAAATTTCTTCCAAAAATGACGAACCCAAAACGAAATGCTCTCCCCCACCCCAATGGTTGAAGATATAATAAACCGGAAAACCTGAAGTCTGCAGAAGGGGGAAAACCAAAGAAATTCCAGTTGGTAGGCAGACATCACTCCAAGAGTTGGTGGGTACAAAGAAGAAAAACAGGAACCTTGATCAGGAAAGAAGAGCAGAGGTGTAAGGGCCTCTGGACAAAAACCCTCCCGCCAGACTAAGAGAAATCACGATGACTCCGGCAGGCTTTCAGATGGGGATATGTGCGCCTTTTCATGAAATTCTTCCCGGACTGAGGATCTCCCAGTGGGCAGTCACCGGAGTCAGAAACACTTCAAGATGCGGTGGGGACCCAGTCCACCTGTAGCAAAGTTTAGCAGCTCTTTTATCACAGCGACACTGAGGGTGAGCCTTGCAGTAAACCTAGATCCCCCAACTGGATGGGATTAGCCATTATCGACCTCTGGTTGTACTTCCTCCTTACTAACTCCCTAGCCAGAATGAGAATTCCGCCTGGCTGCCTCCCAACGTGGCTTTCACATGAGGGGTACCAGGAAAAGGTGGCAGTAGATCGCTAATTTTCCAAAGGTTGCCAAAGGGTTGTTGGCGGAAAGCCAAATAATAAACTCGAAAAGGTTCCGCTTGGTGACTTCATGCCTGGGCCGTATTAAAGGGCAAATTTGGAGCAAGGTAGTGTTCGATCCCAGGTGGGGGTCTGATTTTCCCGCATGAAAGGGGGACAATTAAGAGCGATCGATGATTGCCATTAAAACCAGTTCGGCGTGAGAAGGCTGAGGATAGAAAGGGAAGGAAGTAGTCACATGGCGGATTCCGTGCAAAGCACATTTTTTAAAGCAAATATTGGAGACTAAACTGTGATCCTTTATCCGGAAACTAAGGTGGCGGGGGATCCAAAGTGTTGAAAAAAATGGTTACGAAGTGCTTGCACCGATGAGCTGCGCGGTAGCACTCCGCAATGGGAACAACCAAACAAACTTGGTGAAGGGCATCCACACAAACAAGTAGGAACTTATTTCCGGACTTGCTACGCGGGATGAGGCCCAACATTGTCAATGAAAACCTTCCTCAACGGTTTTTTCCCCCCACCTCAGATGACAAAAGGGACCCAACTTGGTATTTTGAGCGGGTTTGGCTTAGCGAAAGCACAGTTCACAAGAATGTACTCGTGCTGCAATATCCGGTCCATACCTTTTCCTCGATGAACTGATCCCTTATCTTCGCGATGGTCTTATGAATTCCTAGTATGTCCGCCCACAGGAGATGAATGATAAATTAGTGGAAAGATCCATTCGGTAACAAGAATGCTTGGCAGCACTAACTTAGGTTTTCTCCGCTGCTTTTCACGGCAACATAGAGCACCTCGGTAAAGAAAATAAGGAGGGTGGGCACCTCCGTTTTTAAGCTCATTGAATGATAGCAGTCAGCTCGGGATCCTTAACGTTGGTGATGGAAAAAATGTCCGAAAATGCCCAGGAGGAAAGTCTTGGAAGCACGCCACTTACATGGCGGCTCTGATAAATTCTGGGGGTCGTTGGCGTAAGTGATACATGCGTGACAAGAGTGTCCGCTATGATATTTTGGGTGCCTCGCACGTGCTGCACTGTGAACTTAAGGGCAGAAATTTGGACTACCCAGCGACCAATCTTCCCGAAGCTGACGGGGCGTGGGCAAGGAGCAAAGAATAGTGCACTGGTTGTCGGTTTCCAACAAAAATTCTTTATGTTCTAGGTAACGCCTGAACTTGTTAATTCCAAACACGACAGCCAAACATTCCAGCTCATAAATACAGAACAACATCTTCTTCTCTCAAGGGGTTAACGTGCGTGAAGGCATAAGCTATGGGCTGCCGGATTACCATCTACTTCATTGCGATTAAAAACAGCAGCAACGGCTAAGGAGGATGCATCAGTTTGCAAGACGAACTTACGACTGAAATCAGGCATAGCCAAGACTGGAGGCTGCATCACTGCCTCTTTCAGCTGCTCAAAAGCAGTATGTTGCGGCTTCACCCCACTCAAACTTGGCACCCTTTTTCCTAAGAGAGTTCAGAGGGACCGCCACTTCAGCAAACATTGGGGATGAAACGACGATAATAAATTTATCATTCCCACAAAACGGGCAATCCCCTTGGCATCCTTAGGAGGAGGAAACTCCCTGATTGCCTGGGGGTTCTCGCTGGATCAATACTTACAACACTCGAGATAGAGACAAGATGACCCAGGGAAACGATATTTTCAGGCTGACGCAAAACTCACCTTTTCAGGATTGACGGTAAGAGGCCAGACTCTCGCAGCCTAGTTAGAACTTCCTCTAGATGAGTTCAAGTGCCTCCTCATAACTCTCACTGTACACAAGCAGGTCATCCAGATCAGTTGAAACACGAACTTAAATTTGACATCATGAAAGATAGAATCCAGGAGTATGGTGAGTGTTTGGGCCCCCACAGCCAAGCCCATTGGCACTCGGGTGAACTGGTACAAATTCCAAGGCACACAAAAGGCAGTGAGGTGGTCGAGACTCGTGTTTTTAGAGGAATCTGATGGTATGCCTGATTAAGATTCAAATAATGGAGAAATACTTGGCCTTACCAAACCAGTCGAAAGCAGAATGCAAATCGGGGAGAGGCACGGAGTCAATTTCTATTTCTGAGCATTGGAGCTTTCGATAATCCAGGGACCCAAATCTGGACTTCCATTAGGTTTCGGCACTAGAAACGTGGTACTGGAACAAATTTTGAGCCAAGACGGCTCGTTTACCCCACTCTTAAGTAAATTCTATCCCCCCCCTATCATATTTCTCTGAATTTCCCATCTTGGGGAGGAGCAAGTTATTATGGATGGGGAACGTTCAGGACGGGTGGTCTGTAAAGACGAATCTCGTATTCCCAAGAGATTGGTCGTGCCAGTTTGTCAGTTAGGACTTCAGGAAAACTGGAACAAATCTGCCTTATGTCCTAGCCTCTTTCGGAGTAAGAGGTTCCGTAGTTGGTCAGGAGGAGTCAAGCTCTTATTTCCATCTCTAAGGCAGCAGTCCCACGGAGATCGACATCTGAAAAGGGAACGGAGCACCCGTCCTGGCGAAAGCAAAGAAAACATGAATGGAGGCCAAATCCAAAATCTGCCAGTTTTTCCGATAAAATCGCTCCCCAAGATGAAAGGAAAAGTCAGGTCCTTTGCCACCAAAAAGCTCCCAAATCCAAGAGAAATTAATTGAATTTGATGTGCATCTGGGGCACTTACAGAATAAATAGGTAAAGGTGCTGCGTGAAGCAGTCCAGAAGATAAGTGAACTAGGCCTCCATCCTGCCGTATTAGGCCCAGAGGATTTTAGATCTTCAAAAAACGACAAAGATATCAGGCTGCGTGCTGACCCAGAATCAACCAGGGCCTTCTGCCACACATTCCCCACAAGCATATCCAGTTTTTTGTGGGGCAGGTTGAGTGGGCAGCCCTTACTCCCTGCGCAGCCAGAGCAAGCAACCTCCCCTCTCGGCCCAACGATGATAACTGTCCCCATAGTCTATTTCTTTCTGTTTTCTTTATGTTTCTGTATTAAACAAGCTACCCTTTTACCATCAAAAAATTAGGTACATATTTGCCCTCAAAATTTCCTTTACGGCACGAGTCGGGCTTAACTCGTCCGCAAGCTTACTAGTTTTTTTTATTAAGTGGGGACAAAACGGTCTCATATGTCCCATTTGCTTGCAGCCATAACAGGTAGGAGGCTCTGGCTAACGGGGAAGCGAGCAGCTGCTGGCTCAGACTGCACCGGTGCATGGACCGGCCCCGGAGGCAAGTGAGGAAGATGCCTCGACATGGCCTCCCTTTGATCATCCGCATCCTGAACCCCTCTAGAGATGATGGAGAGGCGGTCCAAATCCGCAAAAAGATGCGGTGACGGCTACAATCAAATATTCAAACGGGAGCGTTCTTCAGGGTTTAATTACCTCCAAAATAAGGCTAACCAACTCCGTTTCGCTCAAGCTCAAGCGCAAACACCCGGGCTACATCCCGTATCTCCCCGACAAAATGGCTCAACGTTCTCGTCCC
>NW_025789530.1:0-7395 GCF_021130785.1 Homalodisca vitripennis
CAGTAATACTCACTATATTAATTATTAATATTTAAAAGTATATAAAATACTACATTCAAATATAAAATGTATAATAGTAATGCATTCAATAACAATCAACTGTTCAGTGTATTGTTATAATAGTTAAGGTCTAATATTATTGTTGCACATCTATATATTTGTTGATGATTGAGATAAAACCACATATAATAGGCTACATTTAAATATTGTATTCGCTATGTAGAATGTGTAGCTTCGCAGCCTTTATATATATAGTGTGTCGACTGCTTAACTAAGTACACTAGTATATTATTACATTATATTAATTATTTAATTATATATTATATTATTGTATATACAAGAAGCGATACCTCTCAAAATATTGGATGAAATATTGGCCTTTAAAAAAATGTAAAAGTCTAGAAGGAGAAATACTGCACACCCTCGCTTTTATTCATTGAAAAAAAAAACAAGTCTATAGTCTTCATTCTCTTTTCTTCGAGATATCTTTGCAGAAAACATACAAAATAGGCCAGACATATAGACATAAAGAAGTGAAATTTGTGCTAGACTCCCTAAATGCTGATTCCAGCTCAGATTGAATTAATTCTTGAGATACATCCCTCAAGTCTATAGGCTTTGTTCAAAGCTCAGCCAAATATCTTGGAGAGACATTCAAAATCATGAAACTTAATGTTATCTATACATAAATGAATCATGACAATCTCAAATTTGTGGGACAATTATATATCGTGTGGATAAACATACAAAACATATATTTTACTAGTTCCCTGAATGACATGTAACATAATTTTTTTGATACGTTAGGAAGGTTTTGTCATGTTATAAGCTAAAAAAATTATATTATAGATATATCCTGAATATAGCTTTACATTTCAGTCAAGATTGAGAAAGTTAGGCTTTACGCGTTGAAATTCGGACCTTTATGCCAAAATGAATTCATAATAAGTTCTGAGAAAATGAGGTTTTAGGCCCTATTCTCTAAAATGCTGATTACGCCTTTAAGGTCTTCAGAGAAAATATGACGAAAACTAAAGCATAATATGCTATTTTATTTTAGATGAATACAAAATGTAAATTATATCTTACATGATATATATCCTCTCAAAGAAAGAAGATATTATTGATCTGAAAACATTTCATCACTTTCTTTGGTGGTCATATCTATCAAAATAAATATGAAAGACATTAGTATAAACGTATTTCAAAGTAATGTGGAGAGTTAAAATTTATAAAGCATGAAAAAAAGTGTATCTCGAGATGTAAAACTTAACACTGATGGAAAAGTTTTTGTTGAGTTTTAAACAGATTCCTGTTCAATTCTCAGAGGTTGGTGAACCTGTCAGAGAGCGGGCGGTTGGTATTGGCAGTTCTGACAACCTTGCCACTCACAGTTAAGGAGGTCTCTTGAATACATTGACATCTCTTTCCCTTTGATACTGACTGCTACAGTTCAGTCCAGAGCTGAATACTTTGCTTACTTTGTTGTCTGATATGGTAATAATTTGTTGTCTGGAAATATTGTTTTTAACAATCTAAGCATTGATAAGTGAAACATTTTTACTTAATAATACATACGAGTACATCATTAAGTAAAGAAGTTTTTACTTCTCAATCTATACACTCATAATACTTGTTTTTAACATGACATTGGTCTTCACATACAATAAAATAACGTTGTAACAATAAATAAGTAATTCCTGAAATATCTATAAATACATTACCGGACACTTTAAGTAATAATGTTCAGTTACAATACGATAGTAACATAATTAATTAAACTCTAGTGATCTTGTAGGGCTGTTACCTAGCACCCTGAATTAACTTAATTTTAATTCAATTAATTATTATGAATCTTTTCTAAAACAATAAAATATTTCTTTATTAATAAATTTGTGAACTAGAGCAAATGTTTGTTCCTATGAAGAATAAAACTGAGTAGTTTTCCTCAAGGAAGCGGTTAGAAGATAACGCTCACCATGACCCTATTAAAACCACCACTATTACCTTTTTTCAAGACGCTGATTCCAAGTCTACGCCAACAAGAAACATCATAGTCCAAAACATGGACAACAGCCAGGCGTGCCAGTAAAGTGAACCAATTAAATGAAAAAAAGATGCAAAAGTGAATGTGTAAATTTTGTATATATTATATAAAGGCAACAAATAATAATTCAGAATATTCATAGCAAAAATTGTCGTTAAATACTACTTAAATTTCTTATTTTTTGGGCGAGCAAATTTTAAAGGTAACGCCAACAAAATAGTATTCAAATTAATATAAAAAACTAGTTGAAACCCAATTGTATATCGTGTGGTATTAGGTTTTTATTTTTTTGAAAATGTTATTGTAGTTTTTTTTAAGATATTCCAACTTGATCTTTTGTTTCACGACCATATCTAGTCATGTAAAAAAACATAGATTCATTATACATAAATGGGGAGTATTTTAGCGTATTTCAATAGAAAGCAACCGTAGTATAATAGCCTAATATATTAACCAATCGCTTGTTTCATGTCTCTTTTTTAACTTCTAGAGAAAAGAGTTGTATAGTTAAGTAAGTATCTGAATATATTCTTTAAAATAATATTAAGATTATTTATATAAAAAAGAAAAACCTATGTAATCCAGGAAAGAAAAGAAAAAGAAATTAAATCGTTTGAGAATTCATAACTCCACGGCGGAGTCGATAATATAACAACCGCCGTGCGACCCAGACCGGACTCACACTCTAAATAAAGTTACTTATTAAAATATTACAGGATTGAAAAAATTCACACTTCAGTATGATGTCCTTTCATAGGGGCGAATGTAGTGCTGTACCGTAGGTTAGGGTACCTAGTAGGCCTAAATTAACTTAATCCTTATTCAATTAATTATTATGAATCTTTTCTAAACAATGAAATAATTCTTCATCAACAATTTGTAAACTAGAGCAAATCTTTATTCCCATGAGAAATAAAACTTTCTAAATCATTTTCCTAACTGTGTATACATGCGTTAAAACAGTTATGCAGAACTTATGCGTTGGATACGCATATTTCTGGATTTTTATTGTGTTGATAGTGGAACAGACGAAGCAAAAATATATATGTATATAATTTTCAATATTCTCAGGAAAATTCTACAAAATATCGAGATATTCAAATAAATATATAGTACCAGATTTTATGTCACCTTATTACGCTCTATTCAGAGTAATTTGACGTAATGTAAATAATTAATCTCATAAAAAAGTAAGAACGGTAGAACTGTTACAGTAATTGTTTTATATTACATTTGTAATAAAAAACCATATTTAGATATGGATCCATATTTAGTGTATGGATCACTTTTCTACAGTGTATAAGTATTTCAACCACTTATGGTTGAACCTATTCTGCTTTCAATTTATATGTCATGTAAAATCCCTTACACATACTTAAATTTATGAGCCCTTGTCTCCCTCACCTGGTGGAAAGTTCAAGTTTATCATCCAACTTTTCCGTCACCGAAGCAGTTCTATACGATTGAATAATTTCAGCTCTTCTTTGAGTTTCAAGAAAAGTGACAATATTGCAAAAAGGTTTTGGCACGTGTTTGACAAATATAATGTAAAGAACTAATTATTTTGTTTAGACTTAGATGAATTTTACTTGGGTAAACATAATTATTATAGCTGCTAAAGTGGAAATAGTATATTTAAGAACGTGTTTATTTAAATAAATTACTATCTGTAAGTAACTGATGAAATTTTTGAGATTAACAATAAAACCGAGAGATGGACTCAGAAGGCAAATAGTAAAGTACAAGTATAACAATACTGTAACTAATACAATAAAGAAAACAGGAATTTTCCGGAAATTTGCCATCGTTCAGTGACAAATCAGTAACACTACTGCCATATAACACTAATCCAATAAGATGATATACAAATGCTTTTTAGTTTTCCAAATTGTCTATATACATGTTTTTGTTACAATATGTCTTTTAATGGAGTCTTACTGAGACTTACACTCAAAATATTGTTTTACAAACACCAATAAAAACTCTCGATGAATTGGGGCTTAACAGATTCCGAGGTCAAATTAAGCATGCATAAAACATTTCAACATATTAAAACTGGTCTAATTCGATTAAATCACTAAATTAATCCAAACTAAATCTTAATTTCAAATATCATACAAGTTTATTCAAAAGACAAATTTATTACACTTGATTCTGAATATTTCAATCCTCTAACTCTAAATTTTTTTCCCTGTCACTCACGAATGGGGTGGATATACCAAATAATTCACGAAAAAAAAGTTAATACAGCAGATATGTTGCATTCACCTTCTACTCAATAATGTTTACGGGAAAGTATTTCTCTCCGCTACAGTGGTACTATGTATAGTCTGTAGGTTTCCTGCCGCCTGTAAGTGGGGTGTCCTTGACGTTCATTTCGTTTAGTGACGTTTTGTGACTATGAGAAGACAAAGTTTACATCGTGTCTCACGACCAAAATCTCTACCACGTACCTTAACTTATGACAAACATTGTTTTGTGCTGTACAATTCAGATAGTATTGGTGTGTACTGCATACGCAATGTAGTTCAAAAAATGTAAGGGGGAAATTCATTTTAAATTTTAATTTAGAGAAGGTTTTCTTGGAAGACTGATGTTTCTTCAATTGTTATCCTGTCCAGAATTTTCTCTCGTACCAGGAATTTTGCAGGTTAGTTTGTTTAAGGAACTATATCCTCGAGAAGCACCAACAGTATCCAGCTTCCCACTGAGAATGGCTAGTATTGTGGCCAGCTTCAACGTACTCAAAGTGGTGACTTTAATTAACCCTTTTCTATAGTGAATCTTGTCCAACTACAGTGGTGAATCCATCGAGACGGTCGGTGAAACCCGACGTTAAAAAGTAAAGGATGTTTTGTTTTACTACATGAAGTTAGGGCTAAGATTCGTCTCTAACATTTAACCTAGGTACGAACATTTCACTTACTCTAATATATGCTCACTAAATCACCTCTTTAACCTCCTCATCCGTAACAAAGGACGTAATAATTTTAATGCATTAGTTAAAACTGGATGATTCATGTGGACGTGGAGTGCCGAGGTTCAAGGCATTATTCCAGTTAGTTTTGAGGTCCGAACTAGGAGACTGTCCCACGTAACTTTGATTGTCACTGTCAAAAGTATACTACTAAGCTGCCTTGAAACTGTCACTCCATTCATGGCAATGCGAGCACTTTTTTCCATGCTTCCATTTATAGCATTGGATTATTTAACTCTTGTGTAGATAATACCAATATACGGTTATAACAATATTATCTAAGGTATAAAATAAACTAAATCTTTAGAGCACTATCGAAAAAATGTGAGGCTTATAGACAAGAAATCATTTTCTCAAATGCCTACTTACCCCATAGAAAACTCAGTAACAGACAGGCAGTCACAAAAAGCCCATCTGGATATCTATGAAACCAACTTTTTATAGATTGGAAATAAATCGAAAAGTGTTCAATGTTTTTTCCTATTTCACTGTGGGTTATACGGGTAATCCGCCATTTTGTTATCTTTAACCACTACTATTTTCAGAAATCCTGCAATACATCTTTATCAAATTTAAATTTCAAAGTAGTCCTGTAAAATAAAATTCCTTAAAAAGAATTGATTATTTTTCTTAGTTTATTACTGAACTATTCATCCTTATTAGACTAAAATTTACAGAAGGATTAGATCCTATTCTGCACAAAATTGGAACACAGGGGGTTATGCTGTTAAATCATAGGTTGCTAAAAGACGTCTTCGCGAAAATTTTTGATGTTTTTCTATTGACAAAATACGATTTTTAACACAGATGTTTACATGGTTGGATGTGACTCCAAAAATGCTTTGCATGCGTTGCTAAAATAGCGTAATATGGTCATGAGTTACCAACAAAGCCATTTTTGTACAAAACAGCAAAACTTTAATTAGGTGTCTATGAAGTCCCACCCCCCCCCCCGATAGCTTTCATAAAAACCTAAGGAAAAATATTAATAATACTGTGAAGATTTCTGAAGAAAATTTGGAATATACATCCCCGGGAAGAAGAACTGCATTAGAAGCGCATGAAGAAAGTTGGTCGAGATTAGAATACTGAAAAGCGAGAGTAAAGATGTGGGAGAAGGTAATTGAAAAATACAAATTGTAAAAACCAATCATCTGGCATAAAAAGGAAACTTTAAGATCATTTATTGAGAGAGCCAGGAGAAACCCCAAGATACCCGACCATATGCTAAGTAAGAGGCCAAGGAAGTTTGCTAAGGTAAGGTTTTTACTTTGATAATTTCATATCATTTTATAAAAAGTTTTCGAATTGTTACAAAAAGTTTCTTTTTACAGTAATCAGTGCACCATTTGATTCAAGAACCACTCAAGATATCAAGGCAATGTTTTTTTCAAAAAAATAGGCTTGACATTTTAAGCAAAGGAAATCCATTTACGTTAAGATAATAATGATAACTGTTGTCGTATTACATTTATCAGTTAACGTCATAATCATCTCTAATAGACAAGATTTTAATATTTTTATATAAATAAACTGTCTAAGGCTTGGTTGGGATTAGTCTTTATAACAGTTATCACTAATCCTGTACAATCCTGTTATTTCTGACACTATATTCTCCGCGGGCTGGCTTTTTGTCAGATCTTGTGACACTGACTGATGGACGAACTTGTCACCCACTCGTTGTGAATATATGGAACCATAGTTCCCCCCCCCCCCCACCACCCCCCCCCCCCCCCTGTATTTGTGCGTCAGGTGCAGCCCTTACGTTCCTTTGATTTAAGGGTATTATTTTATTTGCGTATGATCTTGGGTCTGGGACACTTCTGTTTTGAACCATATGTCTAACATTTATGTACATCTGGTTCCTTTTATAACTACTTAAAATATAATGCGAATACAAGTCATCGTTGAACAGGTTTTTTTCCTGCTTCACACAGTTTAAATGTTTAAAAAAATAGGTATATGTAGTAAAACTAATAAATAAAAATATATATAAATATATAATTATGATTATTTCCAGATGAAAAATGTGTAACATTCAAAATAGACCAGGTCGCATTTTATTGATCAGCCCCTAGGAACAAAATGGCAATAAAATTATATTACTGCCTACCACGTATAAAACGTGGTTATTAATAACAAGCCAGCGCAAACTATTTGGAATTTGTGCTTGTAGAAGTTCTTAACTGTAAATTGAATTTTAAAAAATTCTTTTTGGGGTCATGGAAGTGTTTCATCTAATCATAGATTTTTTCAACACCTGTACATATTTGAACACTGAACCTTGTTAAATCATATTTAGGCTGTAACATGCAGTTTTTCTCATGAGGACCTTGGCCCCTTAAGTTAGAAAGTTATTAAAAGCGATAAA